>NW_013667774.1:202674-205919 GCF_000517525.1 Limulus polyphemus
AGATCAATTACTCACTGTCTACTCACACATTACATTACCCTTTCGCGTCACGTTTTCCCCCTCTTATATACCAGTCTACCCTCCATCTAGTAAATACTAGAGCATTCCTGAAAGAACAAGATAGTTCTAGAAACTAGAGGGCGCCACACCAGTCACGTGACCTCGATGACGCAACAGTATCATTGGTTATTTCTAACTTGTGTTTTCTACATAAACTAGCTTATCTTGAAACATATACCTTCTACCTTCTAAATATGTGTTTGTTTGTTTCTTTACACTCGGGTTACTTTAAAAAAGTTAACTTTATAGGATGTAATTACTTCTAAATCGTGTATTTATAAGAATGAGCCACTCTTGGACACTTTATTCATACTCTTAGCCACTTTTAAACGAAGGGATTGTATTTATGCGGTTTCTTATGTTATGAACACGGGCCATTTTCAGCAGTATTGTTATACAAGTTAGATGTTTGAAAAAAAAAATAAGTGGGCTTTCACGGCTGAGTTGATTATCAAAATGGCGTGTTTCTTTCGGCTGAGTTATATGTTCTCGTAACTGTTGAAATTCAGTTATCCATACAATGGAACGTGACATCATTTAGACCATGAAACGTAATTAAGTTAGGATTTACCACCAACCACAACAATGAATTAATTGATAAACGATAATATATATATATATCTTATCAGTCTTATGTTTTATCGAATTCCGAAGCTCACAAAAGGATGGAGTTATTTATCAGACTACATGGCGCCAGTTTTCGTATTTGTCACGAGCTCAGTGCTCCGTGACGTCAAAAAAATAACGGGATGAAGAAAAAAATTAAAGCGCTTTGTGTCTATTGTTCCTTCAAGATTTGATAGATGGGTTATTGTGTAATCTTGTTATTGAGCAATATATAAATAGACATTACGTTAAGGCAGCCTTTTTCGTAATTACAAACTATTAAAAACTAATGTTATACTTCCTTTTATATTTCTTCTCGGAAGTGTTTAGACGGTTTCCGTTCTGATGTCATCAAAAGATACCATTGGATATTTGTGTAGCCATCAAGCCAAGTTTCGATTGTTAGAACAATGAACTTGTTATCCGTATATAATAGAGAACACTAACCTTTGTTAGGAAGAAAATATACCTCCAATAAGAAGTAATTTAGAAATCTAGCCCGATGAAACAATGATTAAAGTTATAATCAAACCAGCATTGTGGAAAGACCGGTCCATCTGATTGCAGTCCACAAAATATTTAGTATTTACATACGTATTTCATTAGCATAACACAGCTTTGAATTGGCAATTTGATATATTTGGAAAGTTTGACCTCATGTAAATAAACGTTATAACGGTTCTTACTTAGTAGTGGCAAAGAACGCTGGTATAACCGTTGGAGTTATAGAACGCTTTTAAAATTCCTTCCGGCAGATTAGTATATTCGGTTGGAGCAACGAGTAGACTCGGGACTCTTCGATGTATTTCGGCAATAAACAATGTAAATATGATAGATAAACATACGAACAGTATTTTGAATGTTTCAAATTCATCACGCTTATTTTCAATACTTTGATCTATTTAGATAAAATATCCAGATGGTGTTTCATACTGTTGATCTTGTTAGACTCTTTTCTTTTCCATTTGATGTTTATATATTGTTAATGTTATTAGATTATTATATTTTCCAGTTAGTGTTTATATATATTGTTAATGTTATTAGATTATTATATTTTACAGTTGGTGTTTATATATTGTTAATGTTATTAGATTATTATATTTTACAGTTAGTGTTTATATATTGTTAATGTTATTAGATTATTATATTTTACAGTTGGTGTTTATATATTGTTAATGTTATTAGATTATTATATTTTACAGTTAGTGTTTATATATTGTTAATGTTATTAGATTATCCTCTTTTCTTACTGTTGTTTCATATCGGCAATTTTCAATTCTCATGCTAAACGAATTTGAGAATTATGTAAAATATTCAAATTACTTATCTTAACGTCCAAAGAAGTATGAAATAATAATAAGAAATTTCGTAGAGAGGCAGTGACTACAGACAATATATATATATATATATTAAATCTAAGAATAACTCTATAGAGAAATTCTTAAGCCTAGTGGACGGAATTCAAATATTCACGAACATAATCAGACCATTCCACTCGAAATATATCGAGAAAAATACAAATCTAAACTAGAACATTTGAAAACCTTTCATTATGCGGGTGTTATTTCATTTTAAATACGAACTAGGATTAATAAAACATTGATTCATTTGTATGTTATAAAATTAAAGAGTATTTCTTTTGACACACAACGGAATACCTTCAACTAAAACTCTTCTAGATCACCAAGAGTAAAATATTTCATCAAATTAATGTTTATTTTACATTCCCTTTTAACATATAAAAAAATACAAAAAAAACTAAAGAAAACTACATAAGATCTTGTTCCAAACGTCAATATTCGTTTGTGTATTTAAATCATAAGATGAATAAAAAAAATTCCCAAGATAAAATTGATTAAAACCTTAAAATTTAGCATAATCATAAAGGGTGTTATTATGTCGTATTACTTCTAGGACTAGCCTTTATATGCTGGATCAATTCTAATAACTAAGTTTATATGAGGGCAGAAGCAGCGCTACTCAAATAACACAGTTAGCACAAGTGTTCCGACGACATTACTGTCACAATTTTTCAAATGTTCTTGAATTAATGTAAATAATAAATAATAATAATCAAAGATCGTTATTTACGAGAAGATGACAAAACTCAATAAAGTCAATATTGTTTGTTTGTTGTTAAGTGCAAAGTTACACATTGCACAGTTTGTACTCTGCTCACTGCGGATATCACAACCCGATATTTAGCAATGTAAGACTTCATAAGTAACTCTGAACAACGTTAAATAGGCTTTCTTTTTTATCACCTCAAGCATGTTTAGTTTCATGCTTGATAAAATAACTCATGCCAGTCGTGGTCTGGTTGTTAGCGGGCAGGATTGCATATAGAAGGTTCCAAAATTCGAGCCGCGATGTGCTGCTTAACTCACGCTTCACATTTTCAACAATATTTCAGTCACGAGCCACGATGTGCTGGCTTAACTCACGCTCTACATTTTCAACAATATTTCAGCCACGAGCCACGATGTGCTGCTTAACTCACGCTCTACATTTTCAACAATATTTCAGCCACGAGCCACGATGTGCTGCTTAACTCACGCTCTACATTTTCAACAATATTT
>NW_013667774.1:206343-207603 GCF_000517525.1 Limulus polyphemus
AAATACACCAGCCTCAATGTGCTGCTTAACTCACGCTCTACATTTTCAACAATATTTCAGCCACGAGCCACGATGTGCTGCTTAACTCACGCTCTACATTTTCAACAATATTTCAGCCACGAGCCACGATGTGCTGCTTAACTCACGTTCCACCTTTTCAACAATGTTTCAGTCACGAACCGCGATGTGCTGCTTAACTTCACACTCGATATTTTCAACAATGTTTCAGTCACAAGTCACGATGTGCTGCTTAACTCACGTTCTACATTTTCAACAATGTTTCAGTCAATTCTTTATTCGTTTAAAAACGTCGGATGCTACTTCCCAGCTAAACGCCTTTTGTTCAAAATCAGGGACGGCTAAGCCTTAAGCTTGGAGTCTTTGACTCGATAGTTTAGCCCTACGTGTCACATAACGTGCCATTTACCTCGAAAATAACACCCATAAGATAAACTATTATATATATATGGCATTAAATCTTTACACGACAAAAACAAGCTAGACGAACTTTGAATATTACTATTATTGGACGTAACTTACCCAATACAATCTTTAAACTTTGTTCAACAGCTGGATCTTGACTTTATAATCCTTTTTAACTCTATAGGATTTTACTCTCTAAATACTTTACAACCGAACGGGTGTTTATGTGATTTTACATGATAGTGCTCTTATAACCTATTTGTTTTGTTTTTCTTACACTGTCCAAACCTGCTAAGATTATGAGACTCTCTTAGAAGTGACCGAGTCTTTAATAGGTCACGCTCGCTGTTCATGTACAGATTTTTTCTTGCTAATCCACACAGTAGTCTCTTTTTCTTTATAATATAATTATCGAGCACAATTCTGTAATAAATTGTTTTTCTTAAATGGTTTTATTGCTAATTTTTATCACGATCGGTTGGGTACTTTTGATAGCTAATTCTGCTACATTCGACTGATTCATTTCAGGATTTTACTATGTAAATACTGTGGCGATTTTTAATTCACTAGTCGTGTTACTTTGTTTCTTTAGAGAGAGAGAAGCGAAATTCCTGGTAACAATCCTGTTAGAAATCTGTTTCTCCGTAATTATATATGAAACTCAAACCTCGAATTTCGTTAAACCATAAGTTGCTACAAAGGGAAACGCTCTCTATCAGTAATATCTATCTGAATATTTCACTAAAACAAGAAAATAAATAATGTTACGACAGCGGAGGTCACGTGACACTAGTAACACGTCATGCACTGCTCGAATGTTCATGTCCCTTCCTGACT
>NW_013667774.1:207787-218909 GCF_000517525.1 Limulus polyphemus
AAGTTTCTACGGAAAGTAATTTTAAGGAAAATTAACTAACGAACGGGGACGTAACAATACTTTCCTCTTTGTAAAGAATTTAAAGGAATTTATTGAGTTATCAGATTTTTGTTTTTCCAATTTGGTTTGTTTCGTATATTCGTGAAAAGCTACACAAGGGCTAGTTTTTCTAGCCGTCGCTAATTTTGAGCTAATACACTAGATATTAAGTAATTAGTCAAAACCACCCACCGCCAACTCTAGGGCTACTCTAATCGAATAGTGTGATTTGACCTTCACTCGTGGGCCCGGCATGGCCAGGTGGTTAGGGCGCTAGACGTGCAATCTGAGGGTCGCGGGTTCGAATCCCCGTCACACCAAACATGCTCGCCCTTTCAGCCGTGGGGGCGTTATAAAGTGACGGTCAATTCCATTGTTCGTTGGCAAAAGAGTAGCCCAAGAGTTGGCAGTGGGTCGTGATAACTAGCTGTCTTAAACTGCTAAATTAGGGACGGCTAGCGCAGATAGCCCTCGTGTAGCTTTGCGCGAAATTCAAAACAAACAAACAAACCTTCCCTCTTACAACGCACCTACGTCCCAAAAGTACAAAATGCTGTTTTGCGACAACGGATTCACTGTCCGACAAGATAGCTACTGAGCCACGCTTAGTAATTTTTTCAATTAATCAATAAAATATTTCCACGAGGCATAGTAAAATTATTCAGCATTGAAAACGACAAATTATCCTTTTTTTTCTGAAGAAACCGAAAACCGTTGTTTCATCAAAATCTAGAATGAGAAAGGTATTTTTAGATAGTTCGTTTACTAAATTTAAAGTTTTTAAAAAATGAAAAAAAAATACTTGTAAATATATAAAACATTTATATTCACCTACATACTTGCTTATTTGAATGAGCAAGGTGTTTTGAAAATATTATAATTATTTATCGAAATTTGTGTTGCTTTTGGGGCTCCATATTCGTGGCTGGGTGCAGTTTAGGATCATCGATGGATTAAGAATTAACATGTGATATACAATTACCCTGAATTGATGTGTGTGTTATTATCAAGCACTGATAAATATGGAACTCATTATAATATTGATTGTGTTGTCGTAATGCATTTTCAATACTTTAAAATTGAAAGTATTACCTCTATTCTTAGCTAGTGTTTTCTGTCTCGTGCAGTCATTAACGTTCGATCTATGCGTGCCAATTTGAAAATAATTAGCTGAAACTATTTCACTGCATAAAGAGATTCAAAAAGATTTTCATTTAAGACCAAAACGTTTCCAAAGATAGTGATGGTTTTTATTTATTGGTTTGTTGGAAGGCCATAAATATTGGAATTATTTTGTGCTTTACATCAATATTTTGAAAGGTTTCCCGCCATAATTTTTGCGAGTCACTTGCCTTTACAAAAACATAATTTTTCCTTAAATACTCTAATCAGGAACTGTAATATCCAACTTCTAACGCAAGTTTCACGTCAGTTACTTCACCCCAAAACAAGATGTTTGGTATCCGATTTGTTTGATTTTACTTATCTTAAGCGAACAGATTTGTACGTTAATACAACAGTAAATTCCGTATGATGAAATCGCAAGTCACATAAATTTGTTTTGTTTATTTGTTTTAGCACAAAGCTACAAACAATAGGCTAAGTGCACGCAGTCCACCGGGAGAAATCGAACCCCGGATTTTAGCATTTTAAACTTACAACTTACCCACTGGGAAACAGTATGTTGATCTTTTATCATTTTCATGCAAAGCTTCACAAAACTATCCCTCAATTTTAACTGATTAACCTAAGAAAAGGCAACTATAAAACAGTACCCACCGCCAACTCTGAGACTACTCTTGTTTAATCGAATAGTGGGCTTTGATGTCACTCTTGTAGCGGATCTAGAGTCCCAAATTGCGCAAACCATGAATTCTTGAATATACAGTTTGGAAATGTTAGCCAATAAGTCATGTCCGGCCCTAAAATCTGTAACAAATCCCTATTAAAATGAACATATAACCTACATCTTCTGGAAAAAAAATGTTTTTGCTCAAAGGTTCAGTTTTTGCCTTCTATTAGAATACAACGGTTCAGTTACTGCCTTCTGTTAGAATACAACGGTTCAGTTACTGCCTTCTATTAGAATACAACGGTTCAGTTGCTGCCTTTTATTAGAATACAACGGTTCAGTTACTGCCTTCTATTAGAATACAACGGTTCAGTTATTGCCTTCTATTAGAATACAACGGTTCAGTTACTGCCTTCTATTAGAATACAACGGTTCAGTTACTGCCTTTTATTAGAATACAACGGTTCAGTTACTGCCTTCTGTTAGAATACAACGGTTCAGTTACTGCCTTCTATTAGAATACAACGGTTCAGTTACTGCCTTCTATTATAATACAACGGTTCAGTTACTGCCTTCTATTAGAATACAACGGTTCAGTTACTGCCTTATGTTAGAATACAACGGTTCAGTTACTGCCTTCTATTAGAATACAACGGTTCAGTTACTGCCTTCTATTAGAATACAACGGTTTAGTTACTGCCTTCTATTAGAATACAGAATTAGATGATTTTTTTCTGGAGGAATATGTTGTGTTTTTAATTTCTGGTGCAAACAAGACATTATATTACACGTAATAAACGACCTTAAAACACCAACATTTATTCTTCTTCTTTGATTGGACGCCCAAAGTTTCGCTTTACAGCTTCTTCAGGAGCGTTCCACTAAAAGACAAACCGAAACTGACAGTTCAAAGCTTCGAATGGTCTAAATAATAAGTTCTGGAAGGTTATTATAAGTCGTTGAATAACATGAACCTGAACCAGAGTCTGTTTCTTTATTTACCTACGTATTACATGCTCATCTATAAGCTTTAGCATCACCGAATCTGAATTAGAGAAAGATTTATGATATTCAAAACAAAGGTCCTGAAGTTTACTGGTTATTCATCCATTACGCTCCTTCTGTGCTCTGTATATTCAAGTAATTATTTATCACATGCTTTGGCAGACTAAGAAACAGTATTGTAAATAAAATATTATTCATAAGATATTATTATTCGAGGTTTAAATAAAACTATAAAACTCATAAGTTGTTAAACAAATAAAAAAGTAAATAAATATAAAATGTAGATTTGTGGATTTCTGTTAAGTAGGGAAAAGGCGGGAAATCCAAATAACAGGGGTTTATTTAATTTAAATAGAATGTGTTCCATATAAAATTATTACAACAAAAATACTAGGTTTAGATAGTGCAAACGGGGGCGTGGTTTCTGTACACAACTTATCCTGTTGAAAAAACCTTGTTTGGTGTGTAACCCAAAGTTTGTCTAAACAATCTTCCCTCTTGTAACAGAAACTGATAAAATGCATCAGGAGAGCTCAGGTGAGTACATAAGTAACACACATATGACCCGTGTCTAACACTCTTTTTTCTGTTACTGTAAGCATCTCAAAATTATTCTTAGGAAGTAGCTCGAGGGTGTTTATTCAGTATTAATATTTATACTAAAACAAAATAATTCGTTCCCTAGAAAAATAGTCTTATCAAAATATGGAAGCTGAAGATGTGGTAAAAAAAACAGTATCGCCTCGAGTGTAGTTTTCGTAGTTGTAATAACAAATGAGCTAAGATACATGTATGTTGTACTTCGTTGCCTGCATTGATATGTATGTAGAAATTGCAAAATTATACACATTTCATGAAATGCTGAGAACGTTTAGTCTGGAATATACTGCCACTGAGCATGCGCATAATGAAGATGGACTTTTTCCTGAACAACACTACAATGAACCGATAACGTCTTTAGTTCAGGGACTTATAATATAAATATGAAGAACATATAAGAATAGTCTGAGACGTCTGGAGCAGCGGTAAATTTACGGTTTTAAAACCGCTGAAATCCGGGGTTCGATACCATGCGGTGGACACAGCAGAGAACTGAATGTAGCTTTGCCCTAAACAAGCAAGCAACATAGTCTGAGACAGACTAGTAAGTCTGTAAATTGTTAGTTCTGGCCTTGTTGCATCTTTTGTATTTGATCATCGTTTTGTTTTAAAAGGGTAAAAACAAACAGTTGTAGGTGAAATATTATTATTAATGGTTTTTTTAACACGAAGCTACAAAATGTGCTATCTGCGCTGTACCCCACGGGAAATCGAACTCCGGATTTTTACGTTGTAAGCTCTTAAATTTACTGCTGACCCACCAGTCAAAAGAAGATGTTATAATTGTTTAAAAAGCATTACCAAGTTATGGTAATCAAAAATACCAGTTGTTGTCCCTAGTAACTAAAGTATAAAGTATAAGTTTTGTATACGTAGGCCGAATCAGTCTCGTGGAATTACGTTAGTCAGTTAGTTTTATAATAGTTTTCGTATTTGATGACCAAAACATGAATTTACAAACATTATTTCTATGTTTTTACTGTTAATATGTTCAAGTTATAGAACTCTGAGGTGTTTATATGTTTATGATAAGTTAACAGCTTATGAACTTTAAAGTGATTGTAAATTCAAAACAGAACACTTACAGGCAAAACATCAAAGATCATCACATATCTTACAAAGAATACTCAAGTGTTTATTAAAGGCGGCGAGTCTTAATCTAATAACGGGGTTGACTGTAACCCTTATAATGCACACATAGCTAAAATGCGAAGCGTACTTGGTAGCTCTACATCTCGAACACTCAACCCTATGATCCCCAGCGCAATATGCTAACCTATAGGCTATGCTCAGGTCATTCTTTTATTGTCAAGTCTAATACAATACACGAAAGAAATGTGAATTTTATTTGATATATGTTGTTATTGGTTATAGAAGAGTTCACGTCAATTAACTCACGTCGAAAACAAAAAGTGTGCGTGAAGAGGTCAAAGTTTAATCCAGGTCACCAGAAGTGTCTACGAGGACTAGTGGAGTTCGAAACATGCTTACTCATAGTATATTCTTAATTGCAATGACAGTTTGGTCTATTTTGATTTAGTGGAAGCCAATATATGTTGGATATCGGGTATGAAGCACGTGCGAAATTGGTGCAAAAATAAGCAGTTTAGTGACGTTTGGCCTGAAAATAAGTAGTTTAGTGACACTTGGCCTGAAAATAAGTAGTTTAGTGACACTTGGCCTGAAAATAAGTAGTTTAGTGACACACGGCCTGAAAATAAGTAGTTTAGTGACACATGGCATGAAAATAAGTAGTTTAGTGACACATGGCATGAAAATAAGTAGTTTAGTGACACTTGGCCTGAAAATAAGTAGTTTAGTGACACATGGCCTGAAAATAAGTAGTTTAGTGACACATGGCCTGAAAATAAGTAGTTTAGTGACACTTGGCCTGAAAATAAGTAATTTAGTGACACACTACTGAAAGTAGGTAGTTTAGTGACACATGGCCTGAAAATAAGTAGTTTAATGACACATGGCCTGAAAATAAGTAGTTTAGTAACACATGGCCTTCTGTGTTTTACCTTTACTTTTCGACCTTTAATTTCCAGCTACCAAATTAATCACTGGTTTGGACCAAAACTCAATTCAGGTTGGTTAACTCGTAAACCTATCACAATATAGAGCAGGAATGCCAAAGTGGTGCTGGCGTTTATTATTTCTAGCGCAAAGCTACACAATTTACTATCATTGTTTATCTCTGTTTATCGCGGAGAAGTCCATAAATTTACCGCTGGTCCATCTAGAGATAAGGTTCTGGTTCCCTTTATGGGAAATGGGGAGGTCCTGGCCTTTAAGAGGACCGCGTGTCTACCCTTACCTAGTGTGCTCCCTTCCTAATCTCTGTGCGTTTTGTGGTAAAAACAGATGGAACAGTCCTTAGGGAAGAAGTCTCGAATGATATCTGATACGTTAAACTACTAGGTGCTTTAAAATAGTTTAGATATATATATTTTTATTTTGATCTAATTATGTGTTCTTCGGTTCCAACTCATATTGATCAGGCTTATAGTAATAGTTTTACAGAACGAAAGAGTTTGATTACAGCAAGTTTAACATGAGAACGTTATTCTTCGAAGACAGATTAATTCGAAAACTGTTCAATTTATATCGAGACATGACAAAGGTTACGTTTTCAAAATCAAACGAGTAGTATTTATCGTAATTACTGTTACGTATTAAAATTTTACATAACCGATCATTTCAGAAAACTAATTACTCTTGTATTTAGTTTCGTGATTATTTCCTTGGATTTAGTCGACTTCTTTAATAAATTTAATCATTTATCAATATCTCTACAACTGTAGCTCTGCCACGCCTACTTATAGGGTACAAATCTTAAATTGCGTGTTATACATAACAGTACTACAGGAAACACCGCTGACGGGGGCTAAACTTTAGCATTGTTGCTAATATTCGTGCTTGGTGAAACATAACTTTAGAAATGGTTACAGCGATTTCATGCCAGCCACACTAGGCTTATAAAATGAATTAGGGTCACGCAGCACGAGCCGATGTTAAAAATCTAAATCTGCCCATTAGTAGCACAAAGAATTAGTTATGCACCAAATGCCGTACTGGCATGTTAAATGATCTGTTGTAACTGTCTAGTTAGATACGTTTAAAATTTTGTTCCGAAGGCTTAGGAAAAGGTGAAAAAAACACGTATTCCTAAAACTATGTTTAAATTCGCGACATACTTTTCACATGACGTGAACGTATATCGTAGGAAGAAAATATAGTTACGTTCTATTTATTTTTTACTCGATCGCACGTGAAAGGCATTAAAGAAAACAGGACAGTTATGTACAACAATAGACATGTTGACAAAATGAGATAAAAACAGGTGTAAACAAGAAATTATACACGTCAGAATGCTTGCTTCATTTCACCAGATAATTCTGAATCAATGGTTTTATCTTAGATACTTAGGCACTACTATACACTCAAACTATTCTTATATTAGAGCGTTAAGCCTAAACGAAGGAAAGACTACACAGTTACACTACTTTCATGTTAGTGTGTTAAGCCTAAACGCAGGAAACAGTACACAATCACACTACTCTCATATTAGTGTGTTAAGCCTAAACGGAGGAAAGACTACACAGTTACACTACTTTCATATTAGTGTGTTAAGCCTAAACGGAGGAAAGACTACACAGTCACACCACTTTCATGTTAGTGTGTTAAGCCTAAACGGAGGAAAGACTACACAATCACACTACTTTCATGTTAGTGTGTTAAGCATTTATGCACAAGCTACACAATGGGCTTTCTGTGCTTTGCTACCACGGGGATCGAAACATACCGCTGTGCTACTGGGGGGGGGGGCTTTTAGATAAGTAGAGTAAATACCATTGCTACAGTAACGAATAACGACAAACTTACCTAAGTGGTATTCTTAGGTATCTAAACCTACTCTCATATTAGTGTGTTAGGCCTAAACGGAAGAAAGATAACACAACAGAAACAGAACATAGGTTTCAGATGTTGTTCTCTTACTATCCTTCACTCAGTCCATAACAGATTTTCAGACAGAAAGAATATTCCCAACAAGCTAAGACTACATTGATCTGTCTTCGGGTTTTGTCGAAACATATAGTATGTTATAAAAAAAATCACTTAATTGTGCTTACAAATCGTTGTTTGCCAAATTATTATTAAGAAGATGACCTTTCGGAAAAACCCATCACCTGAGGTCGCTTCTCTTAACCAAATAGCGGGATTTACTGTCACTTTTATTATGTACTAGCAGCTCAAAGTAGAAATTGTTCCTAGTAGGACCACTTCCCGAGCTTGAAACCCTTGGAGGCCCATTCTAATAGGCTGAATACTAGCACACTCTCAGGCCAAAACTAAGAAGATATAGAGTATTTGATTTTTTAAACCTATAAGACACTTGAGCTAAGCAGCCAAAATAGATATCTCAAGGTTTAGACAGAACCATCATTATTTCAGAGATGCTGACCGGAGAGAGGGCAACCAGTCGGTCAAAACCACCGCTTAAAAGGGTATTAATATATCATCAGATTTATTGTGGTTAATATAACCAATATTTTTGAAGGTCCTTAAAACCTTGTAGATCTGAGAGAAGTGTTAGAGTAATTATTGTAACAGTTATATTCACGAAATGTAAAATTTGTTAGAGTGTTTCGGAAGGTAGATCTTCGTTGTTGAGACGCGAACTGGGACCCTTCCGACCCTTCTTATATCATGACTAAAATATATATAATTCTTAGGGCGTCTCGAAAGTGGCAAGTAAGTAAGTAAGTAAATGTTAATGCTTCAGTGCATATTAGAATCAAACTATATAATATGTAAACGTATCGAACTAATCACTTCAGATAAGTTTATTGGCTTTGAATTTATGCACAAAGCTACACAATGGGCTATCTGTGCTTTGCCTACCACGGGTATAGAAACATACCGCTGTGCTACTGGGGGGGGTAGGGCTTTTAGATAACGACAAATTTACCTAAGTGGTATTCTTAGGCTCGAAAATGTAAATATCAATGTCTAAGTTAACCTAACAACAAAGTCGAGGCTGTTTGCAAAGAAATCAATGATGGAAGTGCATAAAACTAACATTTCCACACAAATGAAGAAAACCTTGTGTAACGTCAAGAATAAATCACGCGATTACATAATTAGTATGCGTGGAAATATTAAGTTGAATAATAAAGAAAACTGTCAGGAAAAAGAAAATTATTCATATTTAGTCACGTAACTCATTATATATATAACATTAAAACCTAGCAATGAATACCTTAAAAACGTTCATCTTATTAATACCAAGAGCAACTTTCATGAAATTATGAAATACTTCGAATTTGAATACTTAATTAATTATTGTAAGTACCAAAAAATATACAAAGCTGTAAAAGTAAAATGGACTTGACACATGAAAATAAACATAAATGGCTTGACCTTTACTCTAAATTCTTTGCTATTCTCTAGATTCGCCCGAAAAGTAGCTGACGCCATAGAACTAATTACAAAGAAAAAAATATTATCTTCTCCAGTTAACGCGGTCCTCAGAGAGTTTACTTAGTAGACGCTACGTGATTTCTACCGCTAAAGAGAAAGAAGGAAACGTAATAATAGCAAAAAAGATTAAAGTAAGTCAACATAAGGTCTCTTACAAGCTGACGAATACTAAAAGGAATTTTACATGACCATGTGACATAAAAAATGTTCTTATTTGCTTTGTGTATGGTGAGTATCTAGAGAATTATTCTAACATGGAAATCTAAAATGTACTACATAACTGATGTAACTTTGAATTTTTGAGGGTATATTAATATTATGACCAAACCTTCCAATTTTTAGACTCCATTAGCTATGTGATCATATCTCTTGATCAATTAGTCTTAAAATTGGTCTTCTGTTGTGGGAGACACGAAAGGCCAAAAATTAACTTTACAGTAAAGCTCAAGCGATGGAAAGCAGGAGAAACTTAATAAAGAACAGGCTTAGAGAATTCAATCTAGAATAAGTTTCAGTAATGTTTACTTTAGAACAAATTGAGCAAAAATAATGAAAATAGTTTTTATAGCTCGTACTATATTTGTGATATGATTATTATTCAATACTTCCGTTCTGAGATAGTAGAGAATTTCTGAAAATATTCTCGTTTAAAATGAAAGGTATGTGGTTTGGTTTGTTTTGAATTTTATGCAAAGCTACACGAGGGCTATCTGCACTAGCCGTCCCTAATTTAGCATTGTAAGACTAAAGGGAAGGCAGCTAGTCATCAACACCCACCGCCAACTCTTGGGTTACTTGGGTCCCAACGAATAGTGGGATTAACCGTCATATGATAACGTCCCCATGGCTCAAAGGGCTAGCATGTTTGGTGGGATGGGGATTCGAACCCGCAACCTTCAGATTGCGAGTCCTAACCACCTACCAATGCCGGGCCGAAATATATGTGAAAAAATGAAAAGGATTGAAACATCCTCGATGAAAAAGTTTTCATTGTTAAATTAGGATTTAGTCTTGTATAATATATACGTTTAATAAATTTTCTAAAACTTCAACGGTTTGAAACAATTATACTAACACCAGCGATATTGCGATCACAAATGACCTCAGCAGAACGTTTCGAAATCTTTCTAGATGAAAAAAATAAAACAATCATTGATTTCTCCATCAGCTGCAGTACATTGATCTTTGTGATGAATAGCTGAAATTTCCAGATCTCTGTGACAACCGAGTTTTAGTGTGGGGATTGATAAGGCAATCATTATGAGACAATGATTCTATTCACACATTAATCCGGATGCTGATTACCCTTTATCTACACTAACTTTTCTGAATTCTCTCTGTAGAAAACCGTAATCACCCAAAATTTTCTTCTCTGGTTAGTCATAATCCTGTTTAAATTTTTAAGTTCATATTCTTCGTGGAAAGTTTCCTTTATGCATGGTAATAAATAATTCATATACTTCAAGAAATGTTTCCTCTTCAATGCAAAATGATCGTTTTTGTTAACAATATCCGTTCATTTCTATTGAGATCTTGCTGTTTTAGATATCATATTTGTAATTTCATGACGTTCATCATTTAAAACCAAACTGCTAGAGTAGTAAGATGTCCGTCGACCAAGTACTAGAGAAATGAAGTAAAAGGAGATCAAACGTTTAGGAAATCAAATAGCAATGAGGCAATAGCTGTATTTTCTGGAGAGTTTAGACTACTAATTGAAAAGAGATCAAACGTTTAGGTAATCAGATGTTAGTAGTTTAAACTCTCCAGTAAATACAGCTATTGCCTCATTGTGAAAAAAGATCAAACGTTTAGGTAATCAAATGTTAGTAGTCCAAACTCTCTAGTAAATACAGCTGTTGCCTCATTGTGAAAGGAAGTCAAACGAATCATAAGAAAAATAAAAATATAATTCAACTATCACTTACTCTATGGGAGACGATGTTTATAAGAGTGTAGTAATAAATTAGTTATACAAACTATGTTCATAAGACTGTGTTAACAAATTCACTATACAAACATTGTTCGTAAGATTGTGCTAACAAATGCACTCTACAAACTATGTTCATAAGACTGTGTTAACAAATTCACTTTAGAAACTATGTTCATAAGACTGTGCTAACAAATTCACTTTACAAACTATGTTCATAAGACTGTGCTAACAAATTCACTTTACAAACTATGTTCATAAGACTGTGC
>NW_013667775.1:0-6700 GCF_000517525.1 Limulus polyphemus
TGAAACTTAATAAGTCTACAATGATGGATTAAACTTTGCCTTATCTAACAATATATTTGGGCATTAGAAATTTCCATGCAATAATAATATTGTTATAAGTTTCTCTTTATGTAACAATAATATTGGTGAGTATATATTTTATGAAACTTAATAAGTCTACAATGATGGATTAAACTTTGCCTTATCTAACAATATATTTGGGGATTAGAAATTTCCATGCAATAATAATGTTAATCTTTTAGGTTGTTTAGGCAGAGTATTCATAATGAATCTAAGTTTCAAATGGACAGCAATTGCCTGTTGTAGAAACTTACAAATGTAGAGGACGACGTTTCGAAAGTCTTCAGGTCCTAGGCAGTTCCTGTCCATTTGAAACTTAGATTCAAGAATAATGTTGTCTTAAGTTCCTCTTTATGTAACAATAATGTTGGTGAATCCTGGTATTGGGCGAAAGGCCTCGTCGGCATTAAATGTGGTAGATGTAGTGTGATGGCAGTGACGTAGCCAGGGGGGGGGGGCAGAAAATTTTAAGGGGGCAATAAATTAAAAAGCTGAAATTGATCTAAATTTTAATAAAATGGTCATTAAAACAAATCAAATCAAGTGTAATAATGTTTATAGAAGTTTTATTTTTGTATTAAATGATACAAAACGAGTTTATTATATATAAAAGCTAAAAAATATGCTTAGATTTTTCAGGAGGGCCGGTACCCCTTGACTATGCCTCTGTGTGATGAACATATTATAACATATTCTTATTTACTATCGTGAAAATACTCATCAACACTGTGGGGGCGGATTATATTATAGCCATATTGGCGGTAATAAGTTTTTTATGTCGTTGTGTGTATGTTTGAGTAGGGTTTTATCTCATCTCCGGATTCTGTGTGAGTATTGACATTTAGGTTTGTTTGTTTGTTTCTAATTAAGCACAAAGCTACACAATGGGTATCGAAACCCGGTTTCTATCGTTGTAAGTCCGCAGACATACCGCTGTGCCACTGGGGATGGGGGTGACATTTAGGTAATGAGAATTGAACGAGATTAAGAATTTCAAATGAGCATATTTATAGACATGGAAATTTTGTGTGTAAAAAAACAAACAAACACGCAAACCCAAAATGTCAGAGTGTGATTGGTTATGAGAAACTAATGGTGTCTTGTTTCTTTATCATCTTATGGCAAACTTCTTTCATAGAAGTAGCTGCTTATGGCACTGAAACTTATTATACTGCAATAATATAAACACTTAAATGTAACACCACGTGACATTTATACGGCTAAAGGCACTGTAATTTATGGCACTTGTTATAATGATGGTTCCGGGATGGCACTTTTTAGAAATTAAAGTAAATTCCTCATCCTGCACGAAATAGTAAATACAGTGAACTATTGATGTCACATATTTTGTTTCTGCTATTAAATCTTTCTTTTCCTAGAATTTATAGAAGAAAACTTATTTTCTATCCACCTCCTTGGGGATTTACAGCTCTAAATTTTGTTCCAGCCTCTGCGATGGCCATAACATGAATATTTTATTGTCTAGCTACAACAAACAACCACACGTTTTTACTCATTTTTTTATTATTTTGCGAAACAAATGAAACACTCAGACAAACTCAGTTAAAACTGCTTAAATTCTTCAGCCACAAAGTGCGTTAATATAATACCCCTGTACAAATCGAGTTTATTTTCGTGACCACTAGATGTCAGGATGTTCTATCCTACAGATTTCATTGAAACAGTCCGTTCTTCGTTGAAGTTTGTCGTAAAAACTTATTTAAGCGTTAATTTAAGATGCCCCTGTACAAATCGAGTTTATTTTCGTGACCACCAGATGTCAGGATGTTCTATCCTACAGATTTAATTGAAACAGTCCGTTCTTCGTTGAAGTTTTTGGTAAAAACATCTACACAGCGCATATCATTCCGCCAAACGTCACTATATGTGAATTCCAATGAAAGAGTTCATTCTTCCCTGACAGTTTTATAATAAATCTCCACAAGATCACGTCCTATTACGTCAATATATCCTATCTGCATGTTCCATCAAAAAATAGTCCACTGTTCCCTGAAATTTTTTTAATAAACCTCCACAAGACTGCGTCCTTCACTAAGCACATTGTTTCGTCCCCTTTACACATTCATGTTATTTTTTGGAACATATCACACTTTGACCTTGAAATAAATCACTAAACCGAAGACAAAAGACTTCTTGAGCTGGCAACATTATTCTGTCGGAGATGTGTTCAGTCCAGAGAAAAGGATTTCACCATAAAACAAAACATATCACCAGATGTCGCTATTTCATTTAAAATACTTCAACTTCCGCTGCTGTTATTCCAAAGAAAATTGCATTTTTGTTGCCATATGTATTTCTGTTGATAGACATTACAATTTTTGTTGAATAATAAAATAAATTTTTGAAATTTAATTTTTTAAATGATGCTTTTATTTTTAAAAGTCCCTTGTTTTCGAAATAATAACACGCTTTTAAAACGCGTTGTATCAGTGTGCAGTTGTTTTTATGAAAAATATCAACTGGACCACCCTCGCAGTTGGCTAGTGATATAAAACATTTTAATTACACTGGGTGCATGAATTGTAGCCTGCTGAGCGTTTCTCTTGCCAACCCCCTCTTCGGAAAATGAGAAACATACTTCTTTATTTATTCATTCATTATATATATATATATATGAACTTGTACGTTATTAATTCAATGTCCCCCTTGTAGACGCCCATGTATATATAAATATATATGAACTTGCACGTTATTAATTCAATGTCCCCCTTGTAGACGCCCATGACAACATATTCCCTTTATTTTCCAGCGAATGAATATCACTTTAGGCTTAGCAATAAGCCTTGTGATATGTTGAAATACTAAACGTAGCTACTTCGGCTACTTTATATTTTATTTTTTAAAGGAACAACGTGCAAGCGTTTTTGATTACAGAAGCTGGCTTATTGCGGGAAAAGTAGCTTTGCGCGAATATTCAAAAGAAACAAAAAAGTACAGGAAAAATATTCTGTGACACCAAATCTTAATTGAAATATAAAGATACAATTCAGGTCAAGTACCTCGTGTATCAAATTTCAGTGCCTATACAGCACCTATGTAAGAGGTGAGGTTGAACGAATTGTAGTTCCATGTGAAAACTGTCAGACCGAGTTGGAGGAAAAGATACGTTTCGTTTGTAATGTTTCTGTCTTGAACGAACTTTGTCTACACAGACTTAACACTAATTGAAATGGTACACTACTTAGTAGTTGTGTTCCGTATACTTCTTTCTCGTATGCAGCTGAAACAGCAGAGGCAACTTCTTGAAGTATTCATTAAAAGATACTGCTAAGGTTATTAGTCAAGTAAGCAATAAGACATTCCTTTCGTGACTATTACCAAAGCTATGCATTTCTTAAGAGTATTATGTTTCTTGTTTTGTTATAAGATACAGTAGAAAATATAGCACAAGGGTTAACTGCTCATAGCCTTCCCTAATTTTATGATGGTAGGTTATAGAGAAGGCAGCTAGTCAACAGCACCCATCGCCAACTTCTGGGATATTCGAATAGCATACTGGAATTTGACCGTCACTCTTATAGCGCACCCACAACCCTTAGATTCACAGTCCAAGTCTCGCCTGACTACATACTTGTATGCAACACAGTAATTCACTTTTCTGTCTTATTGGATCTCTTGACATATTGGTTTTTTGTTTTGTTGTGATTAAGTATTTTTGGGGGAGATGTTTTTGTTACAACAGTATTAGTATTTAAAGTATACATGTATATACATATATTATGATGAAAAGTTGTCCCTTCGCGACAGGCGTCAATTAATTTTTTAAGCTTTTTATTATCTTCTGAAACAGTTACTTGTTTTTAATACTAGCATATAGTTTAATTTTTAAAATAAACAAACACCATTTTGTTCAGTACTATATCACTAAACCTGATACTTGAGTCGGTTTCTGGTCCTTTCTATCTTGAGTTTCGTTATGTTACTTCCTGCCCAGGAGGGAAGGTAGGGGTCAACAGGATTCACGCTTCAAACTACCAGTCAGCCTCGCACTACAAGCACAAACTTTGGGACGTCACGTACCATTGACCGACCGCATGGTTGAGCCGAATTTTGCCAGAAATCGCAAAAATTACAATCTGCGCTCTACTGTAATCAATATCGTGCAGAGATAAATTTGTCATGTGTATTATTTAAAGACTTTCCCTACTGGTACTGTAGGCCCTGAGGCCTTCAGGCTGAGCGGAAGTCCCGGTCTAGCTGGAAGGAATTATTGAAACAAACCCCCTTCTAACTCACCCCCAACGAAGCTGTGCATGCCTTTGTGTAGAAACGCCAAGAAAGGACGGTGTTGGTCGTTACAGTACGTCCCATAGTTTGAGTGCTAGTCGAAATCGTAAGTTAAGTGTGCATAAACCCTATTTTTTTCAGTCTGTTGCGTCATTAGTGTAATGGTGCGCAAATTAAATAATTTAAAGAGTTTGTTTCTTTGACGAACCGAAGCAACTAATTCGTATCTGTTGGCCTATTGTTGGAGAGTGGCTTTCCTTTAAATGGCTAGTAATCTTCCATTATTCCCGAGTTTCAAAGTGTCGGAGTTTAGCTGGAAACATGGCGGAGACTTATAACGTTTAATAATGAAACAACAGTGATTCACAATTGGGATTTTTGTGAAACGTCGAATCTTTAAGATGCAATTTGATACATAAAAACAATTTACGTAAAGTATTGGTGGAACATCTGTTCATATAAAATCAAGGTAGTGGTGAAAGAAACCGAAAGAGACTAGTAAATTATGCCTGCTAAAGTGAGTGAGTGAAACAACAGTATGACCCGGCAGATGGTTCGAAGCTCTGGAGGAAGAACGAGGCCTAAGAAGAAAGTCAGCAGAACCATAAGCAAATGCATTAATCCCAGCAGTGGAGACGTGTCGTGGGATGAATGCACAGGTGGTGATACTAGTAAAATGAATAATGAATTTTATTATGTGAACGCATTTTTTTTTCAAGCTGGCGAAGCATGGCTATAATGATATTCTTGTTATTAAGACATTAGTTATTTGGCCTATTATATTTTTACACAGCATTTTATATTAGGCCTATTATATTTTTACACAGCATTTTATATTAGGCCTATTATATTTTTTACACAGCATTTTATATTAGGCCTATTATATTTTTTACACAGCATTTTATATTAAGCCTATTATATTTTTTATACAGCAATTTATATTAGGCCTATTATATTTTTAAACAGCATTTTATATTAGGCCTATTATATTTTTTTATACAGCATTTTATATTAGGCTTATTATATATTTTTATACAGTATTTTATATTAGGCCTATTATATTCTTAAACTGCATTTCATATCTAGTCCGTTTATTGAAATATGGAGTAAATTCAGTTGGCTTTACGTTTTCTAAAAACCAGATTTTAGTTTTCTTATTATCATATGTCAAGAATAGAAACACTGCATTGTTTGTAAGAGTTATTTGCATTTTTCAATCACTTACCTAATTTCAAAATTTAACATAAAATCTGAAATCAGGGAACTTATTTTGATTTGTCGGAATACGTGTTAAGATTTCTGTAATATCCGGGTTAGTTAATTGAAATTCTAAGTTCACTGGGAAAAGATGAGTTGGAAGTTTAGTAGTTTAGCCAAAGACTAACATTAAGGATGTTACTTTGTTTTTAAACTCCAGTAAAATTAGATTCAACTGTAACAACTTACAAATATATCGTTGTTTATATATTGATTTCTCTATTCTTTTTTTTTTGCTTGACTGGATTAGTAAATTGAGAATTTTCTTACTAGAAAAAATACCCACGTACAATCTTTGAAAGATGGGATTTCCTATTAATATGCCCAAAACGTCATAAAGTGTTAAATTAATGTTGTTTATTAATGTCTTCTGTATCAGTTTTTTAAATGTCGTACGATACCACTAAATATCCCCCATCCCCACACACTTCAAGCTGTGGGTATGCTATAAGAGTGATAATCAGTCCCTTAGCATGGTTGATGGGCGGTAAATTACACAACGCTGGCCATGGCGCTATTCGCCGTGAAGATCGAACTTAGAATTCCACCGTTATAAGCCCTTGAGTTTACCGCTAAAAGGGGATACAATATTATTTGAAACTGGTGCTTTTATCGTCTTATAAAAATCTGATTTGTAAGGCCCTGTTTAAAAATTTGGTAGAATGATATATGCTAGTGCTTATTTGTTGTAATTATAGCAACGATACCTGAGTCATGCGCAGGTTTTATTTCGTTGGCTTCACGTGGACGGCGGGACAACGTGCGTGAGTGTCAGTCGCTGGTACTGTACTAAGATAGTAGAAAGGTGGAAGCTGTAAACGGCTGCGGAACTTGTAAAAATGAGAAACTGAAGAAAGTAAGTGCCTTTAGAATTTTTTTAAAGAACCCCGAATGTTTTATGGTGATGTTGGACAATTTTCGTCACAGGAAAATAAAAACAGACGTATAGACAAGTCACTTTGTGGTATAGCTTACTACATATTGTTTTATCCGTTATAATTTAATTAAGAATTTTATATTTCTATCTATATCTCTATCGGAGCGACAGGAGGAGGTCTAATACGGTACTACAGTACCGCGTCTGCCTAGTAGGTAAAGCCGTTTCTGGTACACATTGTCTCTGCCGAGTCGAATA
>NW_013667775.1:6722-7795 GCF_000517525.1 Limulus polyphemus
AGGAGGTCTAATACGGTACTACAGTACCGCGTCTGCCTAGTAGGTAAAGCGTTTCTGGTACACATTGTCTCTGCCGAGTCGAATATTTTGTTTAACCTGCTACGTTTTTCCTGCAATTGAAAAAAATCATGTTCTACATCGCGGTTTTTTTTTCCACGAGATTTAATTAAAAAAAAAGGTTAGGTTCTGTGTGAACATTATGGTGAGATACCAAACAGAATGGCGTTATCCTATTTGCTGTAAAGTCTAATATAATGTAGAGGTTCTCTGGTACGTGTATCTGCCCCTGAGACAACGCTCAACATATTGTGTGACCCGCCACTAGCAAAGCTGGACAGTCCTTAACTATTACTACATTTACTTCAGTAAGGTCTTCGTAAATGTTCTGTTTTAAGAGACCCCCCCCCGTGCCACAGCGGTATGTTTGCGGACTCACACCGCTAGAAACCGGGTTTCGGTACCCGTGATGGGCAGAACACAGATAGCCTCATGTGTAGCTTTGTGCTTAATTCCTAACAATCAGCAATCAATCAACTGTTTTAAGAGTAAATAAAACCAAAATTAGGAGTAACAAATATTTTTATTCATTGCTTTTGAAGATCATATGTCATGCTGTATTGTAGCCTACAGAGTACATAATTCTTCTCGTGATTCATGGCATGCGCACGTTTTACTGACGTCACGACAGTACAAATTGCAACGTTAAGCGTCCTTTATGTGACATGATTTTAGTGTCTACTGACTGAGTGACAGACAACATACTACTGTATAGTGGTGCGAGTTTTGAAAACAGGTGACTCCTCCAGGTGACATATATCCTCTGGACGTTTGCTTGGCAAATATAGATTTATTGGCCGACTTAGCTCTTAAGTTTTGTTAAGTGCTTCCCAAACGGTTTTCCACTGACGACACCCTAACCCACTTACCTTCATCTGCCGCCACATTCAGTATTTTTTTATGTTCTAAATTATCTTTCGTTTCATGAAACTTCCGCGATACCCCTAGCAACTTCTCACAGCACACAGTTTAGTATTGTTTGTTTGTTTTTGAATTTCGCGCAAAGCTACACGAGG
>NW_013667775.1:8795-17333 GCF_000517525.1 Limulus polyphemus
ACTTATAACCTGGGTGATAAATATATAATAACGCAAAGCTAGAAGTTTATAATAATTATTATTTTTTTATATTTAATCCACAAACTTTGGATCAAAGTTCTTGCTTGTGAATTAAGAATACTAATTATTATTATTTTTTATTTAATCCACAAACTTTTGATCAAAGTTCTTGCTTGTGAATTAAGAATACTAATTATTATTATTTTTTATTTAATCCACAAACTTTGGATCAAAGTTCTTGCTTGTGAATTAAGAATACTAATTATTTTTTTATTATTATTTAATCCACAAACTTTGGATCAATGTTCTTGCTTGTGAATTAAGACTACTAATTATTATTATTTTTTATTTAATCCACAAACTTTTGATCAAAGTTCTTGCTTGTGAGTTAATAATAATAATTATTACTTTTTTATTATTTAATCCACAAACTTTTGATCAAAGTTCTTGCTTGTGGATTAAGAATAATAATAATAACATGAAGTGGAAGAAAAGATATCAGTGATGGGTAAATTGGAATGGCCGGCAGCTGCATGTTGTAAAAAAAAACACAAGTGTAGAGGACAACGTTTCGGAAGTCTGTCGTCTTCTGATCGTCCATTCCAGTTTACTCATCATGAATACTCTGCCTAAACAATCTATCAAAGAAAAAAAAACCTCACTGTTATGTATTTACTAAAATTACCAATATTGTTTCAATCTTCAATGTTTATAAGCATAATTTTTCTAGCTTTATGTTGATATACAAAATGTATAACTTAAAACTGCCCAATACGATTACTTGACCAGATAAGAGGGCCAGTCAATTGCGTGGGCGATAGGGAGCCGCTGTCTACCCTCTGGTCAGTAGTTAAAAATTAGGGACGGCGGCAGATACCCTTAGTAGCTGTCCCATACAAAAACAATTGTATTTTGGCTGTAATTTATTGAAGTTTGGTGCTGACAACGGTCACCTGCCAGGGTCACTATGGTAAGTGGGTGGAGTTTGGTGCTGACAACGGTCACCTGTCAGGGTACTCTACACAACTTGAGATTGTATAATATTATTGTGTCGTAACTTATAGTCACACGTATCTTAGTTAAATTATCTTTTTTGAAGCGACTGGAAGTAGGCTAGATTTTAAGCCTAAATTTCATTTGGATTGTGACGAAATTGGCAAGTTTAATTCCACCGTATTTTGTTGTTTTTCTTCATTCGCGTAGCTAATAGAGAGAATCCCAATCATTTTGTGTGGTCAGCCTTACCAAAATGATTTAGTTTGATTGTGCGTTGAATAAAGTACTGCTTGTTATTGTTTTATAAATGGATTTTTAAACTATATACAGTTTTCTATGCAATAACAGCGATTCATCTCATACGGTGGAGTCTAACACAAGATCATGTAATGTGGTAGTTAACAACTTTTCGTAAATAATTTGACCAGTCCGTTTTTAAGCATTCCCATGAAGATTTTATTTTCTTTGGTGAGGGGGGGGGGGGAGGAGGTTGAGTAGGTAAACTATCTGTTTTGTAGCCCGAAGTGTTGGGAATAAGTATATTCACAGCACAAAGGGGCTGTTCTAACCGACACGCATTCTTTCTCGACGGCACAAGGTCAAACAATTTCCCTCCGAGCGGTCCAGAGCACGTGCGAGAGATAAGTGGAGGGAATGGGACACGGTGTAGTCCACAAGGTTTACGGTATTTAATATGAAACACGTTAAACACACATTATGTAACAAAATCGGATGATTTCAGTTTCGTGCACCGCGTTCAAATAGAAAAAAAAAATTTTTTTCTTGAATGCAGTTTTTAATTCTGATTTTAGAAATATAAATTAAAATTTGGAGAATTTATTTTTAAAGGAGGAAGAAATGGGAAAATATTTTATATTTTAAAGACTTTTTTTCATGAAATTCATATTTTATTTAAATAAACCTGAAATTATTTACTAATTAGGCTACCTTGATCAAACCTCACATAAACTGACCTAACCTAGCAAAATAAAACAATATATATAAATATTTCTTTTCATTTCTCCGAATTTTAATTTATATTTCTGAAATCAGCATCAAAAACTATACTACTTTTGTTTTATTTGAGCGCGGTGTATGAAACAGAAAGATCCACAACTTGGTCAACATTTTGAAGTGAAATAACAACGTGGTGGTTATTAAGAAAATCAAACAAACAACTAGCAATATCCAATATATTGTGGTGTTTTACATAGTTGAACCACGTGCTTTTAATTGTAAAGTTCCCTCCAGTGGGATGCGGGTTCTAATCCCCGTCCCACCAGATATGCTCGCCCTTCCCGCCGCGGGGGCGTTATAATGTTACGGTCAATCCCACTATTCGTTGGTAAAAGTATAGCCCAAGAGTTTGCGGTGGGTGGTGATGACTAGCTGCCTTCCCTCTAGTCTTTCACTGCGATATTAGGGACGGCTAGCACACATAACCCCCTTGTAGCTCTGCACGAAATTCAAAACAAGCAAACCCTCCAGTGGCTTAGCGGTAAGTCTGATGGTTTATAACGCTAAAACCCTGATTTGGATACCCATGGAGGGCTCAGCACAAATGTGTAGCTTTGCGTTTAAAAACCAATCAAAGAAACAGTCACTGTGACGTTGATAAGTTCAAGATACAGAGTGCAGAAGAAGAGAGATATTATGTAACATGGCTCGTTAAATTCACCGGAAACTTGTGGTCTGTGTTTCTGATTGAAGAATCTTACACTGTAAATCTGTTTTTGTCTTCGTTAAATACATATTATAACTGTTCATTTACTGCGTTTTGGAAGAAGAGGCTTAGAGACTTTCATACAAGTTCGTATATTACCCGACCGAATAATTTTTAAAATGTATTTCCACGTGGGAAACTATTTTGTCCATTTTCTATATACAAATATATATAAGTCATGTTTAGAAGTGACAAAGTCGTCCCGGAGTCAAGTAACTGCTGCCCATATAATGTGACGTCATGAAAATGTTGTATATTTATAAGATATAAAGATAATGCTATTCTTAACTAATCAACATGAGGCTATAACTAGCATGATACTTCAAACCGGCTATTGTTTTTCTTGGGCTAATGTCCTGTATCGATCACGAAACTTTCTATAGGTTTTATTTTTTATTTATTTTTTTACTCGCCACCTTCTTTTCCTTTCTTACGAAATGTAATGTACGGTTCGAATTATTAATAAAAATAATGGGCGCGTTGCTGTGGGAGGGGTTCTGGATTTCAAAGTTGGCGAGACGGGTTCAAATTCGTGCGATACCACAAAATATCCTGAGCATTTTAATTAAGTTTTGTTGCTGACAACGGTCACCTGCCAGGGTCACTATGGCAAGTGGGCAAGTGGGTGAAGGTTTGTTGCTGACAACGGTCACCTGCCAGGGTCACTATGGACAGTAATTTAGCAATTGGTTTGTTAATTAATCTGATGGAAAGGCCGACAAAAGATCAAAGAGATACTGATGTTAGTGGCACGCCTTTTTGTGGCATATCTCATACCAGAAGCAATATTCGCGTGTCTGTAGCTTGTGATGACGTTTCATGAAACTGGGCATAACAAAAAAAAAAAAAAGGAAACATAACACCGGAAACTATTCAGCGAGGGATACATTTTATTTAAACCCTCGCCCTTATAGGCGCTTAAAAGTCAATCAATAAAAAGTCGTCAGAGCGATTTCAATCTATGTTCTCGATGCTCGAGGTTGTTACCGTCGTAAGGGGGGGGGGGGAATACCACGTGATTACGAAAAAGTATATCTTAGTATATGTTTGTCTGTTCTAGGCGATATTCTCAAGTTGAGATATTGTGATATATGCGTCTGGACTTTCTGATCTATGGATCCAGAGTAGCTGATCAGTGGATTTAGACTTAGCAACCTGTGCATCTAGACTTACTAATCAGTGGATCTAGATTTTCTGATTTATTGATCTAGAGTGACTGACCTGTGTGTATCTAAACTTGTTGATCTGTGGATCTAGACTTTCTGACCTGTGGATCTAGACTTGCTGATCTCTTGATCTAACCTTGCTGATCTGAGGATCTAGACCTGCTGATCTGTACTTTTTGACCCGTGGATCTAGACTTGCTGACACGTGGATTGCGCTGTAAGTGCGACAGTCAAATCCCGCTATTGGTCAGATAGATGGGGCTCTTCTCCTTAGTCTGGTAGTTAAAATCTAGGGACATCTATACACAGATATCCCTTTGTGTATTTTTGCACAATATTCTGAAACAAACAAATTTGATAAACTGGTGACGCCTACTTATAGATTTAAAACATAGATGTGTTGTTTTTGAGCGCAAAGTTGGACGCTGAGCAATTTGGGCTCTATCCACTGCAGGGAACTGAACCCCAAATTTTAGCGTTTTAAGTCTGTGAACTTACCGCTGACCCACCGCGGGACACGAAAGAAACAACATCACGTGAGATTTGTATGTAATAAATTAAATAAATGATTTTTTTATATCTGTAAATAATGTACAATTTTAAAACTGTTTTATGTCGAAATGTCCAGGCTCTTTAGTACATTTTTAATATTAAACAGGACATAAAGTGGGTTACAAAAATAGTTTTAGAAAATTCAGGTTACAATTATTTTTTTTGCATTTTTACTTCTTATAAAAAAATACGTTCGGTAATAATTACGTTACTTTTGAATCATCTCTAGAAAACTGGACTAAATGCTGAATCTTTTCCAAGATTGTGTATGAAAAAACTTTGATACATCTTCTTAAATTATTGTTACTTGGAAAGCCGATAGATGGTGCTTTTCTCAAGTTGTCCAAGACTTGCGCACTAAACCTGTTTGGGGGGAGGGGATGTAATAGCAGATGGTGTTGTCGAGGTTACTAGTAGCGAAGAATGCCAGATATCTTCGAGGATACCCAATAGAGGGCCAGAGCACGAGTGTGGGGAAACGTGAGATCATGGTTTCTCAAGTATAGTGAAATTTAAAAGCTTGTGCGTTCGTGCGATGTCTAAACATATTACATTAAATATACGTTTCCTGGAGGCCAGTGGTCAGGTCGCAAGATCGTTTCGTTATCACTAGTCAGCTATACTAGGTAAGTTTGAATTCATGTTGCTTGTATAAGTAATGATTGTAGAGCAAATTCAAACAACCCAGTCCCAACTTTTTTTACATCAATTCCTGGCTTGAATGAATATGATAACTTCATTGACAGGAAAGAACAACTAAACAAGGGTTCACATGATTTAAAACATTGACGTTACGTCGTTAGAATCATCACAGGAACTGATGTAAAAATATCTATATACAGGAACTGATATACAGATATTTATATTTTAGTATGCTGCACATGTTCCTCTGGTAGGACTGTACAGGAAGTGATAATAATTCCTGCAACTGTCTAAGAGCACATGGAGGTCCAAAAGTTTGTTACCATCTTATATTGGCACTTTGTTACATGTCATCTTCTGACGAAATTACACAAGAGGTGAGGACAACAGTTCTTAGAACTGTCCAGGAGGAGGGGCCCCCAGTGGCACAGCGGTATGTCTGCGGACTTATAACGCTAGAATCCGGGCTTCGATACCCGTGGTTGGCAGAGCACAGATAGCCCATTGTTTAGCTTTGTGCTTAATTTGAAACAAACAAACAAACAAACCAGGAGGAGGGGAGTATACTGGTTTTTATAACTTTCGTCTGTTTCTGATTTAATGATCCGGTATATGTGAACAGTAGGTAAGTAAAACTGACCAAGGACCAACGAGTTTTGGTGCTATAAGTCACACCGAAAAAGACTGAAGTGTCTGGCAACTGAATTTTGGGTCACCCTATAAATTTCCAGAAAACGAGTGACCTTTTCATTCTATTTTTTTAGAACCTTACAGGATTAGATGCTATGAAACTGTATTCGTTTTATCGAAATTTACGTCACCGTTATTTCGTTCCTGATTGATTAAAAAAAAAAGGAGAAATAATAAGAAAATAATTTTAAGATTAATTTACAATTTTCACTTGTTGGTTGGATGAAGTTTTCACTTTATGGTCATCTCAGACACGATGAGTTGATCATAATTTGAGGTGCAGTGACGTAGGTAGTTGATTTTTCAGCTTAGGTTGTAGGTTACGAATTAGGAGTGCTTCCTTTTTTTTTATTAGCGTCCAGTCATCTTTCGCTAAGTCTGTTGTTCTGAAATGTTCACTGTTCGGTTTTTCGTTACAGTCTTTACTTAGATGGTTCTGAATTTCGGAGTTATTGAAAGGGCTGTTATTTTTAGCATATAATGACGAAGAAAACAATACAACAAATTGAATAAACTTGTCAGTATATGACGTCTGATAAGTGTTCGCATTTAAAACAGGATATTTTTGGACTTGAGGAATTTTTTCCCCACTCTATAACACTTTGAACTAGTAGCTGGTGATGTTGTATAAACCCCTGCTGTCACTGCAGCAAGTCTAACAGCTTACCACGCTGAAGATGGGTTTCGATACTCGTGATGGACACTGCTCAAATAATCTATTGTGTAGGTTTGTGCTTAAATAGAAATATGTCAGTTTTTTTGATAGATTTATTAGGGTAACAGATATAAAGTTATTTAAATTAGAACGTGCTTACTGACTGAAGTGTAACTTATGTTTTGATGTATACTTGTTTTTATAGCTTACAGGCGTAAAACGGACCCCAGAAATTAACAAGAGGTTTCGTTTCTTGCTAAGCTTAAAGCTACACAATGGTCTATCTGTTTTGTGCTCACTGCAGGGAATCGAACCTCCTTCATTTCGCCTTACAACCCTCAGGCTTACCGCCCGAATCATCAGGCGTTATATGTTTTAGCCTTCTAGTGATTTCGGTTTACTAAACTAATTTTTTAATCACTCTGTTTTTTATGGCAAGTGGGTGGAGTTTGGTGCTGACAACGGTCACCTGCCAGGGTCACTATGACAAGTGGGTGAACACCTGTCGTACTACGACAGATTTAAACCCCGTCTTTGTTTGATAAGTATTAGGAAGTAATCAACATATATTCTTTGTAATATAGTGAAATCAGGCCCCCTGCAGGTGAAAAATTTCTTAAATCTAGTAGGCATCCTAAAGTCCCACACTTTGATTATCAGTAACACTTCTTTCTTCGGAACGTAGGACACTACCAACAGAACCCACACGTTATGACAATTGTAATAACATTTGCTTATGTCAGCAGATGGATGTACATATCTGAATGTGGTATACTATTCGATGCATTGTTGTGTATTTTTACGTTTATATACAGGTGCACCTTATGTCCAGCAGCTACTGGCATCTCGTAGAAACATAATACCTCTAGATACAAATGTGCGAAATCTGATGCTCTCTTTCTAACTTGTGATATAGAATTTTATGGATTGTCAACGTAGTAGTAAAAGGATTAGGCGGTTTTATAACTTACTGACTAACTAAATATACACATAGGTCTTAATACTTCGTTATTCTAAGAGCAAGTTTGAGGCTATGCATACAGCTTTTAAGCTAGCCGAAAGGTTCTCATATTTTATTATGTTTATTGTAATTCTGAGATTTATAAAAGGGTTTTGTTAAATAGAATACAGTATTTAAACGTATCTTGCTCCCGCTATGTACTGGTGTACACTGGTCACTAAATCTTTCCACAAAAAACACAGAATCAGGGTTGTTAATCGAAGAAAAAATAAAGCACGGACGACAAAGAAAAAACATTTATACATAAGTGAACAAATAATCAAAATCGTAATTTACAAACACGTAATTTGGAGTGATTGTTATCAATCGACTGACTTTAGGCTTACAACTTTATGTTGTGACTACATATTGGTTGCTGATGGGACTCGGAAGATATCTTTTAAAACATGTTCAAACAAGAAAGTGCAATATACCATAATCCCTAACTCATACCAGTTTTTACCAGTATTTGTGCCACCCCTTGAGATGAGCTTCTCACTGTGGACACAGAAGGAGGGCTAAAGTGATACAAGTTTCAAGCCGTTGTCGTAATAACTTTATCTGAGTAAAAGGATTAGCACACTTTTCGACACTCGGTTAACAAGAATGCCATAGCTACAGGCATGAAAATTTGAAACGTTACCCGGATAAAGATATGTTCTTAACTAGTTACGAACGGGTGAAATTAATAGCTAGATTGACTACTGAAAGTTAAAATATGTTAAAACTTGAGAACCCAGTTGATCAATGATCATGGGAAGGTTTTGTTATAGTGCAATCCCGATGTTTTTCACTTTAGATAATAAAACAACTCAGAAAGATGGGAAAATGAATGACTATTTACAAAGATAATAATCATCTTATACTTCAATATAACATATTTTATCTAAAGATGATTGATATACTATCGAGCAGGAGACTTGTCACAGATGACAAACTTGAGTAGTGTCGTCGTTTTGTCACAGTTTATCTTGCCTCAAGGTTTTTAATGATGTCATTAACCTGTTGAAAGACCTTAACGCATTGGTTTCTAAACTGTGGGCCCGGCATGGCCAGGTGGTTAAGGCACTCGACTCGCAATCTGAGGTCGCGGGTTCGAATCCCTGTCACACCA
>NW_013667775.1:18258-25863 GCF_000517525.1 Limulus polyphemus
AAAAAATAATACTTAGTATTCTTAATTCACAAGCAAGAACTTTGATCAAAAGTTTGTGGATTAAATAATAAAAAATAATACTTAGTATTCTTAATTCACAAGCAAGAACTTTGATCAAAAGTTTGTGGATTAAATAATAAAAAATAATACTTAGTATTCTTAATTCACAAGCAAGAACTTTGATCAAAAGTTTGTGGATTAAATAATAAATAATAATAATTAGTATTCTTAATTCACAAGCAAGAACATTGATTCAAAGTTTGTGGATTAAATAATAATAAAAAATAATTAGTATTCTTAATTCACAAGCAAGAACTTTGATCAAAAGTTTGTGGATTAAATAAAAATAATAATTATTAGTATTCTTAATTCACAAGCAAGAACTTTGATCAAAAGTTTGTGGATTAAATAATAATAAAAAATAATTAGTATTCTTAATTCACAAGCAAGAACTTTGATCCAAAGTTTGTGGATTAAATAAAAAATAATAATAATTAGTATTCTTAATTCACAAGCAAGAACATTGATCAAAAGTTTGTGGATTAAATAATAAAAAAATAATAATTATTATAAACTTCTGCTTTGCGTTATTATATATTTATCACCCAGATTATAAGTCTACATCACTAACGATTTTAAGTGCTTTATTTTGTCGACAAATCATGAAATTGATTTTGAGCTTGTATATGTATACAAGCTGGTATATCGCTTTGCCAGATTCAACTTGTTGAAAAATCCCTATTTGAAATACAACAATAATTACAAAATCAGCCGACCAACTTTATCAGAGAGAATACAAACAGATACTAGCGACGACGGTATACGTGATAGTACTTACAGTAACATTTTTTTTGTTTCATCCTACCGTTACTATATCTGGTCGAAGTACGTCATGTGATCGAATATCATGGAACGACCCTCTCCCCCTGAGTCTCCTATACATCCTTTTCTTGGATTTGACCATACGTCAGCTCTTCCTCCCTCATATTACTAAGCTTTTAAGATCGTACGTATGCTGTATTACGTTTTGTATTTACCAGCGATTGTGAAACCACACTTAGTTCAAAAACTTCGTGAAAAACCACGCAGGAATTTTTTGACTTTTAACGGCAACAAAACTTGCCAGAGGGCGCGCCGGATATCCTTGTCTTAATAAGCCTAACTTTTTTTTTTTTTTAGTGTTCCGGAAAATATATAGATTTATACTGATCGTGGCTTCTCAGGCTGGAGAAAAATAAATAAGAAAGCACTGTGTAAACGTTGTATAAAAAGCACTGTGTAAACGTTGTATAAAAAGCACTGTGTAAACGTTGTCTGCTTCTAACATAGTACCGCTTTACTATGAAAAAAGAAAGACTGTTTAATAACAGAAAAAAATGGTATTTTTGTATATACGTGGTCTCTGTAAAAATGTGGCCCTCTTCTTTTTTTCCGTCTTCGTTTATTACAGTTTTAGCCAATTTTGATGTGACGTCAACTATCAGTAAGTGTTCTTATCCAAAGTGCTCTCACATCTTGGAATAGATAACTCATTAAAGTTCATGTGTATTATATATACGCTCTCGGGTACGGACGTCTTCGTTTCAGAGACGCATCTGTTCAGCTCGTGTGTGGCACGTGTGTTTGTCATGATAATCGTTTTCCCCCACATTCAAGTTTTTCTATTTTCCTCTAACTTTAGTCCACATTTCACATACGGTTACCTTGAACGGGGATTTTACTGATAGAATTTCGACGTTGTAGAATGTATGTATTAGTGTTCTCACTTTAATTAAGAAAACAACATATTGCAAGGATCATAATATTCATTTGAATTTGATCACGTTAAGGATATTTAATAAAATAATACGGGTAATAATACAGTAAATATAGCCTTTAACATCTTGGGATTCGGGCCACACGTGGCCTAGTGGTTAGTGACCGAACTGCGATTCGCAGCGTGTAGGTTTCGAACCGCAGTATGCCATTGAACACTCCCCCCAGTTTCAGTTATAGGAGTGTGATAACTGTGACAGTCAATCCCGCTTTTAGATTAAGAGTGGTGGCGGGTGCTTAGACCAGTTGTCCTTCTTCTGGTCAACAGTTTTAAGCTAGAGATGTCTGTGCCTGAACCTAGAGATTTCTGCCTTCTTCTGGTCAACAGTTCTAAGCCATATTTATGCCCGAACCTTGGGTCTCTGACCTGGTTGGATAAAATGCCGTTCAGGCGAGAAATATCAAACTCCAACTCATTGTGATAAATCCTACACTATTGTTGTTGCGTTATAAGTGTTATAATTAGAGCAGGCAGGCCGTGACAAAAAAAAATATTTATCGGATGATTAACCACGTGGCAATCTTTGCCAATTATCTATAATACGTTACGTAGCATTTGAATGACTTGGTATCATGTGTAGCGGTAAAAACATGACACTCGCGATATCACTTTCTTGACCCAGAAAACTGGGTCATCGATTCGCGTTTCAAATAATTGGACAGACACATGAATTATGGTATACAGTGTTTGAGATTATCTCTACACAGTCGTTCATCAAAAAACAAAACAAAAAACAAAGCCATTGATGTTGACGAAACTGTCTCACATGTATTGTTCTTAAAGTTGTTTCTTTCCAAGCTTGTTTTGTATAGCCTCAGGGAAGATCTCTGTAGTTCATATTGTAATAACTACTTCAGTATTTATTATCTTAGCACGTTCGTTAACTTTGGACGCTGGTGTTTTAATAATTATTCGTGAATGAAATTCTTGTAAAACTTGCTCTTTATATAGCGATTTACGCACGATAGGTGTGTTTCCAATGTCAATCAATATAAGTAAAGTGTACGTAACCCTAAAAACAACAGAACACGTACTAAACCTCCGTTACTACTTGTTTCACCATTTCAGATAAGACAGAATCCATCGCTCGGCTTGGGCATGCGCAGTTACAGTGTTAATATATAAGACTGTGAGGGATGGGGTGAGTGGATTAAACAGACCCTTCAAAACCTGTTCACATTGTATTAATATCTTGTGATCCCGCCAGTGTGGTTCTGTTGTTTTGTTACACTTGTGTCGACGTGTGGGGACATTTCTACTAGCCAATTTCAGATATCCTAGTTCCGATAGATGACATTAGTATATCGCCAGTGGTAGTGAGTTTAACCCTAGTTAAATAGTACGCTAGAGGTGGGACATGAGTCAGGGACGTAGCCAATACTATAGAGAGTGTATGTGTTAGGTGTCCCCCAAAAACAACAACATCAACAACAAAATGTGGATCTTTAGAATTTTAGTGACTTGCATGAAAGTTAAGAGACTATTAAAAAAATTCAGAAGAAAATGGACCTTTTTGTATTTTTAGAATATTGGGTTCGATCCTTCCCCTGACCGCCTGGACATGTTCCTGCGTGAGCTAGTCCTTTAACCTTGTTTATTAGATATTTAACAGATGTTCGTTATTAAGTCCTTTATCGGTGTTACATGCGTTAGTTCTATAACTTTGGTACGTCAGTTAGTTCTTTAACAGTTATATGTGAGTTTAATCATGGTAAGCAAGTTAATTCTTTAACCCAAGAACGTGTTTGTCACAGGGTCCCTCACAACTCGCAGAAGTAGGGTTCTGTAACACGCACTGTGGTTAGGCCAAGTGAGGGTTACAGACATATAGAGAACGACTGAGGTATTCACTCGTCCAGTTACTGTCAGTTTCTTTCATGTTGTTCCTCTAGCGTTGACGAAATCGTTTTCTCAGGTTTCCAAGCGACTACCTTTGATTTTTCTTTTCGAGATTCTTCCATTCTTAGAACTCTTACTTGCGTTTTTTAATAAGGTTTTTCAGTTTTTTTACCTTTGATTTTTCTTTTCGAGATTCTTCCATTCTTAGAACTCTTACTTACGTTTTTTAATAAGGTTTTCAGTTTTTTACCTTTGATTTTTTCTTTTCGAGATTCTTCCATTCTTAGAACTTTTACTTACGTTTTTTAATAAGGTTTTTCAGTTTTTTTACCTTTGATTTTTCTTTTCGAGATTCTTCCATTCTTAGAACTCCTACTTACGTTTTTTAATAAGGTTTTTCAGTCTTCTTGGAAAATAAATGTTACTATTCCACTGAACAGTAGGATGGTGTTGTTTCTTTCTTTACTCTCTGCTAGAACATATTTTAACGTTTAGCGCTTTGAACGCCATTAAAACACAAATAAATGAAGGATGAATATGCCTTTCATTCTACGAGGGCCAATAAAGACAAAAATGTCTGTTTACTGAGACATGATATACGACAATCCAACGTGAGAGATAAAAGTGAAGTTACATTACAAGGTTTACTAAAAATTGACGTCACTAGAAATTTCAATTCAGTTGCGTTACAAAGTTTACCAAAAGCTGACGACACTAGAAATTTCAGTTCAGTTACGGTACAAGATTTACTAAAAGTTGACGTCACTAGAAATTTCAGTTCAGTTACGTTACAATATTTACTAAAAGCTGACGTCACTAGAAATTTCAGTTCAGTTACGTTACAAGGTTTACTAAAAGCTGACGTCACTAAAAATTTCAGTTCAGTTACGTTACATTACAATGTTTAATAAAAAATTCATGTCAGGGGCCGGCTCCCCTGAAATATCATTGCCCCTCACACCAAGCTAATGCCGTCCATTAATCTGGTTTGGGCCCCATAATATGTCTTATTGCCACCCCTAACCCCAGTTAGGAAAAGCTGGAGCCAGAACTCTTAATGTCACAATTTTAATTTAATTTCATTACATTAAAGGACATACTTCTTTGACATTATCAACATAAGCTTTCATAGGATGTCAAAAGATATGTATTGTAGTGAAGACAGTCTCCTGTGCGCGGACGTATCCCAAAATTTCTACATGATGGATAAAATAGTTCAATGCTTGGTGAAGGTAGTCTCCTGTGCGCGGACGTATCCTAAAACTTCTACATGTTGGATTAAATAGTTCTATGTTTAGTGAAGGTAGTCTTCTGTGCGCGGACGTATCCTAAAACTTCTACATGTTGGATAAAATAGTTCTATGTTCAGTGAAGGTAGTCTCCTGTGCGCGGACGTATCCTAAAACTTCTACATGTTGGATAAAATAATTCTATGTTTATTGAAGGTAGTCTCCTGTGCGCGGATGTATCCTAAAACTTCTACATGTTGGATAAAATAGTTCTGTGTTATATGATAATTTTAAACTTGGAATATGGCTTTGTGACTCTCCGGTTGTTGAAGAAGTGGAACTGTTTCATGTTATGAGGCCTAAAGCTTTACTTCTCACCTTCTAATACAAGTCACAGAACAGTGCACGTGGCTGACAAATGTTACATTTAATAAAATATCCTGCCAGACTCTCGGTGCCAGTAAGTGTTCGTACTGTTCGTATATATTTGTAGGTTTGTTTTTGTTGAATGTAGCGCTAAGCTACTCGAGGGCTAACTGCGCTATATTTGAAGGAGGTGTTTAGTTTTAAAAAAAATTAATTTCAACCTTGATATGCCCTTGCTTCTGTAGAAGGTCACAGTGTTTGACCTTGTTATTTAAATAGACAAATTGATTTTATGGATAAACTCATGACATACCCCTTGAATAAAGCTTTTCTATGTTCTCTTTCTTTAGGTCTGGCATGGCCAGGTGGTTAGGGCGCTCGACTCGCAATCTGCGGGTTCGAATCCCCGTCCCACCAAACATGCTCGCCCTTTCAGCCGTGGGGGCGTTATAACGTGACGGTCAATTCCACTATTTGTTGGTAAAAGAGTAGCCCAAGAGTTGGCTACCGGTGGTGATGACTAGCTGCCTTCCCTCTAGTCTTACACTGCCAAATTAGGGACGGCTAGCGCAGATAGCCCTCGTGTAGCTTTGCGCGAAATTTCAAACAAACAAACAAACTATATTCTCTTTCAATCAATGATGCCCAGTAGTGAAGAGGGAAGGGGAGAACAGCTCTTCCATGAGCTACAGGGGGCGGGGGTTACTTTTTGTTGTCATTCTAATAACACAATTTGTTTGCGATAGAATCAGGAGAATTATCTCTTCCCTTTTCTTCCCTTATAAGCCATCTTACTAGTGATCAATATATTGATCCAAGGGAAGAAAAAAACTTCCATTCTGTACATAGAAATTTCCACACAGAAACTGAAGAGCCGGGTAGTTAATTTGAAGAAACTAAGCCTAACGTTTATAAGCATTTTCAAAGCGAAATGCTTCAAATCACACGAATGATTTTAAAGACAAGACAGGTAAAGGTCAGGAATCTGTGGTCAAAGATACAGAGTTCTAGTTGAGTGATCACTCAGTAGAGTTGTTTATTTTATAATGAAGATATGTATACTCTTATTCTTATATCACGATATGACTTTTACAGAATCGTCATATGAAAAAACTTGCTCGGAACGTCGTGGCAGCGCTCCAACGACCCCCATTCTCGGGTCCCGAAACATGGATGTATCAACTCCTTCCCGATTTTCAGTGAGTTTTTTATTTATGTTGTTATTCTTTAAAAAATAAGGTCCAGTGTTTATAGCAACACAAATAATGAAATATTTCCCAAATGATTCACATTCAGATTTACAATAATAAGATCGGAGTAAGATAGATGCCCATGATATCACTTTGTTATATTATTAATTATTTACTTTTTATATATCATTAATTAATAGATACTATGTACTAATTAAGTTCATAACCCTAATTTGTTTACTAATAATCCGCTGCTGTCTTCAAGGAAGCCCTGAGAAGGACTATTTCTGTGGATAGTACACTAGCAGACTCGGGATCGAATCTTAGCTATTACCACAACAGAAACAGTTCTAACTAACTAATAATGAGATTTAGGTAACCGTATAGGATAACAACCAATAAAATGAAACAGCAGTCAGTTTCAACCAAGAGAATAAGAGAAAATACATCGCTCGGTTTGACCATGCGTAGTTATAATGTTATGAGGCTGTGAGGGTGGTGTAAGTACATGTTAGGAAAAACTGGATCTTGAACTTTACGTGTCACAATTTTAATTTAATTTCGTTACATTAAAGGACATGCGTTCTTGATTAGTTGTGGCACGGCGGAATGTCTGCGGACTTACAGCGCTAGAAACCGGGTTTCGATATCCGTGATGGGCAGAGCACAGATAGCCCATTGTGTAGCTTTGTGCTTAACTACAAAGAAACCTTGACTACTTTTATCAACAGATATGTCAAAGGAAAACATTATAAAATGCCTTCTGTTGATGTTGGTCCTGTCACCAAATATTTATACCATTACATAACACGTTTATTTACAGCGCAAAGCAGATATGAGATATGTGAAAGGAAAAAACATTATAAAATGCCTTCTGTTGGTGTTGGTCCTGTCACCAAATATTTACACCATTACATAAAACGTTTATTTACAGCGCAAAGCAGATATGAGATATGTGAAAGGAAAAAACATTATAAAATGCCTTCTGTTGGTGTTGGTCCTGTCACCAAATATTTATACCATTACATAACACGTTTATTTGCAGCGCAAAGCAGATATGAGATATGTGAAAGGAAAAAACATTATAAAATGCCTTCTGTTGGTGTTGGTCCTGTCACCAAATATTTATACCATTACATAACACGTTTATTTGCAGCGCAAAGCA
>NW_013667775.1:26587-28385 GCF_000517525.1 Limulus polyphemus
AGTGTGATGTAAGATTACTCATGCTAGAAATTTTTCATAAAAGTGACCCGAAAAACGGCGCTAACTCGGTAATCCGTGGCCCGAAATTTGTTTTATTCTGTTTCTATTCCCATCTCATTACAAATATGGCGCTATTATGCGCCGTTTTTGCTGTATTTAATTACAGACAAGCAAACGAACAAACAATCTCAGAGTTTTAGCGGTATATAGATAAATAGCGTTGTCTTTGGAAGTGAGTTTGTTTATAAAGGTAGCGACAGCGCGTTGAAATCTTGCATTAAAGATGTTTTACATTTTTTTCAGCCTTTACCAGAGCTTCACTGTTTTGCCAATACTCGTTAAAGAATCATTAACCTCCTTCAGTTCATCTGTATTGGTGCAGTGAAAATCCTTTTGGTTTTGTCAAGAGATTGCCGAGAGAACCATAAAGAAACTTACATCTGCAACTCCACGTGATAAAACATTCTTTAGAAGCTGAATTGTTAAATGTGTATCACTGTCTTAGGGAGAATCCATAAAGTTCGTATACAAAAAATTGACTTTTTTACTCCCTCCCCCCTTCTTTTATGCAATTGTACATTTTGCATGCACGTACTCTCTCTCTCTTTTATCACCCCCATCTCACCGAAGAAAAAGTACATTAGTGGTTTTTGGCGAAAAAAATATTTCGGTTATAAAATGTGTTAAAAGTATGTGTATACAGCACATGAAGCCAATAAAAAGGTAAGGCGAGATAGTGTGCTTATGAAAAACAAAAAACAAAAACTGCAGAAAAATATAAAAAGGGTGTTCATCTTCTCTCAAACCCCTGCGTACGCTTTTATCGAAACCCCCTCCCCTCGTGTACACTTCTTGAACCGACCCTTCGTGCGTGCGAATTTATGGATGCCCCCTTAATATTGTAATAAATACTATTAAGGAACGCTATCTTTTGTCTAATTAAGGTTTTATTAATACCACTTTAGGGATGATGATATTTCGTCACACCTTCACCATCCTGTAATTCTTTAACTAATCATCCGTTATATTTCAAGCGGAGATCCATTGTCGTGACGGATACTTCATGGGTCGTCGGGCAGACAAAAGTAAATATGTTGTTATTATTATGTATGCATAGTTAATTACTTAGGTTTTGGCTCCTAAAGCTTATTGTTTCAGAAGCAAGTGATCTGTTGATCTCCGAAACAGATATGGGGTCCTCTTAGAATGTTAAACAGTAAGAAATTACAAAATGGTGCGTATTGGTACGTGAAGTGCAGCAAACACTTAAGTTGACAGTAAAAACCTAAGTTGACAGTAAGTACTTAAGTTGTCGGTAAAAACCCAAGTTGCTTGTAAACACTTGAGTTGGCGGTAAAAACCTAAGTTGACAGTAAACACCTCAGTTGACAGTAAAAACCTAAGTTGACATTAAGCACCTAAGTTGACACTAAACACCTAAGTTGACAGTAAAAACCTAAGTTGACAGTAAACACCTAAGTAAATAGCTTTGAAGTAAAATAATCAGAATGTGAACAACGTTGACGTTATTTGTGTTAGCACAAAGATATTTGCTGCACTGTCGTTGTTTGATATCATCGTTACCTTATATTTATGTTCGAGAGCTTTGGTTCTAGCTTTATTGTATAGCTACTGGTATCATCTGATATATCGTCTTAAACAGTATAACTGAGTACTGAGTTAAAGGGTGAGAATCAACTCCTCACCTGTCTGCTCAGTTGAAATAAATATGTCTGATCCCGCTATCGGCTAGCTTCCATAAAATCAACTCCTCACCTGTCTGATCAGTTGAAATAAA
>NW_013667775.1:29385-32960 GCF_000517525.1 Limulus polyphemus
AGTTGAAATAAATATGTCTGATCCCGCTATCGGCTAACTTCCGTAAAATCAACTCCTCGCCTGTCTGATCAGTTGAAATAAATATGTCTGATCCCGCTATCGGCTAACTTCCGTAAAATCAACTCCTCACCTGTCTGATCAGTTGAAATAAATATGTCTGATCCCGCTATCGGCTAGCTTCCATAAAATCAACTCCTCACCTGTCTGATTAGTTGAAATAAATATATCTGATCACGCTATCGGCTAGCTTACATAAAATCAACTTCTCTTCTGTCTGATCAGTTGAAATAAATATATCTGATCCCGCTATCTGCTAGCTTCCAGTTAAGAGCTTTTTTATTGTAGTAGGTGGGTGCATCATGTAAGCTCCCTCCAGTCGATAAGTTCCAATTCACGACCGAAATGGCGGGTCATTTACCACGTGGTACTGTTCTTGCAGCATCAGCGAACTAGCTAGCAACGTTGCGATATCCCTTATTTGGACGCTAAGTCTGATAATAAACCCTGGAGATTTATTAACTCTCTGTTTCTTCTTCTTCTTCTTTATCTGCGATCATACATGAGTCGACGCTACTAATGTAGAAAAAGAAAAAAAGAAGAGTAGGCCTAATGGTAGCTGTGATCTTTAATTTTCTTTTTCTTATCCGTACAAAAACCATCCTCTGTAACAAACGCCGGTAAATCGGTCTGTTTGTTTTCCTTCTTTACGTTGTAATTAATTTCCTGTAAACTCAGAAGTTTTACGTGTATCTTTCAGGGTTAAGTTTCTTGCGAAAACTCTACATTAAAGATGTTATTAGTTTCGTATGTCATAAAACTATTTAGAGTCCAAAACATTAGTACGTCCAGTTGAATTAATTGGTGATTACTTATTATGGGTCGGGCGTGACCTGTTGGTTAGCGTGTCGAGTTGCAGAGCTATGGGTACAAGGTTAGAGCCGTGATGCCGATGAATATGCTCTGCACTCTCAGTTCTGTATTTTGGTTTAAGATTAAACACGTAGACGGCGGGTGCTTCTGACTGGTTGCCTTCCCCTGGTCTACTGCTCTAAATTAGGAACGATTATTTAATGAATCTTGCGTGCGAATAGGCCCTCAACCGGTTTAAGTAGCTGAGCAACTTAAGTTTGTGTAAAGTCCATTTTAACAGAGTCACGTATAACACTTAACATCAGTAAGAGGTATTTGCAACCTACCGCTTTATACGTGACTCTGTTAAAATGGACTTTACACAAAGTTGAGTTTCTCAGCTACTTAAAACGGTTGAAGTTATACGTGACTCTGTTAAAATGGACTTTACACAAAGTTGAGTTTCTCAGCTACTTAAAACGGTTGAAGTTATACATGACTTGGTTAAAACGGACTTACACAAAGTTAAGTTGCTCAGCTACTTAAACCGGTTGAAGTTATACATGACTTGGTTAAAATGGACTTACACAAAGTTGAGTTGCTCAGCTACTTAAAACGGTTGAAGTTATACATGACTTGGTTAAAATGAACTTTACACAAAGTTGAGTTGCTCAGCTACTTAAAACTGTTGAAGTTATACATGACTTTGTTAAAATGGACTTTACACAAAGTTGAGTTTCTCAGCTACTTAAAACGGTTGAAGTTATACCTGACTTGGTTAAAATGGACTTTACACAAAGTTGAGTTGCTCAGCTACTTAAAACTGTTGAAGTTATACATGACTTTGTTAAAATGGACTTACACAAAGTTGAGTTGCTCAGCTACTTAAAACGGTATTCGTGCATGTAGGACATTAATTTCACTTTTTTTGAAATATACCAGAAGTTAATAATTTGTGTTTGTTCTATTCGGTACATTTTATTCCCTTGATGTTTTGTTATTTGTTTGTTTGTAGTTAAGCACAAAGCTACACAATGGGCTATCTGTGCCGTGCCCACCACGAGTATCGAAACGCTGTTTTTGGCGTTATTAGGTAGTCCGCATACATCCCACTGGGGGGCTGTTTTGTTGTATGCAACACGTCGAATTAATTAATCACGATAACAGAAGAGGGCGTGGAAAAGGACACCTAGATGATTAGGACTTTTCATAATTTTTCTTACTGCTGTATGGCGTATATGTTCATTCAAAATTTAGGTGACATTGTTTTAATCTGGGCGTGTTTCAATTATCAACTGCTTCCTGTATTTTCTTGTTGCTTCTATGTTTCGATATATAGGTTGAAGTGTTTCTCACGGGACCACTTTACATAATAACTTGTTCGCTATTAAGTACTTCCGTGGTGACATTTGCCTTGAAATACCGCGAAAAAGAAAAGAGAATCTAGCTTTGAGTAACATGGAGATAAACAGTTTAATACAGTAGTGTACTGGAAAAACTACATAGCATTTGATACTTTGTATTGGTTGTGATGAGGGATATTCACACAGATGTTTATCAGCAATATACCGGTTTTATGTGTGGCATTGTAGGAGGGGGGTTCTTGTTTTGGTTTTGTTAGGTTCTCTTGTTTGTTGTGCTTCTATTCTATCTTATGTAGGCTGGAGATACTTAGCGATACAGACGTAACGTGTTATATAGAATAGAGATGCGTTAAGTTATAGACGCCAAAATCTTGTATAAGCCGGAGATGCTTAACGATACAGGCATAGATAATATTATACAGACAGTAGCTGTTTTACGATACAGACGTATAACAATATATCGTATAGGTTGGAGGTCCTTTATAGACGGAACAACAAACGCACATGTTTTGAATCAGCTGTTCTTCTCACAGAGCAACGATCTTTCAAAAAGTGAAATTAAAAAAAAAGTACAGTACGTCTGTTCTAGGACTACTTTTTATCGATTGTTGGTTGTCCGATTGTTCTTCAGATGAAGCAGTTAGTTAAAGATCACGTCTAGTGAGATTCACTCCTGATTGAGTTTTCTTGTTTTATGTGAAGTTCCAAGAAGAAACCCCGATAGCTTGGAATGTTTTCTTTATGACGTTTTAGAGCAGTGTGATTAGAAACTTTATCTCAGAATGTACCGAATACTAAAAACACACATACACATAGATAAAATTATTCTACGGTGTGTCGTCGTGAATTGAATGTGCACTGTAAATAGGTTGGGGACTATCCACTGAAAATAATAGTAACTAGAATAATATAACTGTTTTACAACAACAACAGTGTCTGTAACGAATTATTAAAATGAACAACAATATCTGTAACGAATTATTAGAATAAACAACAATATCTGTAACGAATTATTAGAATGAACAACAGTATCTGTAACGAATTATTAGAATAAACAACAATATCTGTAAAAAATTATTAGAATAAACAACAATATCTGTAACGAATTATTAGAATGAACAACAGTATCTGTAACGAATTATTAGAATGAACAACAGTATTTGTAACGAATTATTAGAATGAACAACAATATCTGTAACGAATTATTAGAATGAACAACAATATCTGTAACGAATTATTAGAATGAACAACAGTATCTGTAACGAATTATTAGAATGAACAACATTATCTGTAACGAATTATTAGAATGAACAACAGTATCTGTAACGAATTATTAGAATGAACAACAGTATCTGTAACGAA
>NW_013667775.1:33463-36260 GCF_000517525.1 Limulus polyphemus
AGAATGAACAACAGTATCTGTAACGAATTATTAGAATGAACAACAGTATCTGTAACGAATTATTAGAACGAACAACAATATCTGTAACGAATTATTAGAATGAACAACAGTATCTGTAAAGAATTATTAGAATGAACAACAGTATCTGTAAAGAATTATTAGAATGAACAACAATATCTGTAACGAATTATTAGAATGAACAACAGTATCTGTAACAAATTATTAGAATGAACAACAATATCTGTAACGAATTATTAGAATGAACAACAGTATCTGTAACGAATTATTAGAATGAACAACAGTATCTGTAACGAATTATTAGAATGAACAACAGTATCTGTAACGAATTATTAGAATGAACAACAGTATCTGTAACGAATTATTAGAATGAACAACAGTATCTGTAACGAATTATTAGAATGAACAACAGTATCTGTAACGAATTATTAGAATGAACAACATTATCTGTAACGAATTATCTGTTGTTTGTCTGGATGAATATCTCGTAGAAAAAATGCAGACAGTCAGTTGTATAGCCAAAGCCTCATTCACTTTGAACCTAAATGTATGTGAAATAATAGCTTATCAGTCAATAGTTTTATCTTTTGTGACTCCTAGAGAGTTTTCTGAAGAAGTGATACCTAAAGCCGAACAGAATTCCAACCTGCACTAAGATTTGCTTGTTGAGATGGTGCATTAACTGACTACAAGGGACAATGATTTGAGAAGGTACTTTAATTGACTATATGGCACAACTTGCACTAAGACCTGCTTGTTGAGAAGGTTCTTTAACTGACTACAAGGCACAATGATTTGAGAAGGTACTTTAATTGACTATATGGCACAACTTGCACTAAGACCTGCTTGTTGAGAAGGTTCTTTAACTGACTGCAACGCCCAACGATTAGAATTCTGCAACTCTTGAGTTCTACAATTTGGTTCTGAACAAGTAAACCTTGAGATCCAGCTACACACCTAATATTTTTCTATCAAGCTAGAATCTTTATCTTTTTTTTAATTTATTTTGGTTCAACAACACACCCAGGTACTGCTTATCAGTTTAGTTTTATAGTATTTATTTTGTTTTTAACCCTTGCACCACTTACATATTTACGATGTCATTTTCCATATTTATTCTTCTATTCTGTTTCACCTATCATCCTCTTCTCTCTTTTTTTCTCTCCTCTCTGCTAAATTTTAACGTGATCGTTATTTTGTTTCTCTGTCGCTATTATCTTATCAAAATGAAACGGCACATGCGTAACAAATAGCTTCTTGAAAGTAGCGCTACCTGGTGACATTACTTGGTGAAATTTTAGATAATGAATAATAACTTTAATTTCTGCCCATAATCATTTATTTCATCTATCCCTACATAATTATGAACTGATATTCATCATTTCAGTCTAAAACGCCCTCTCTCTCTCTGTCTGTCTTTTCGTGTGCGTCCAATCGCCGTTTTCCACAGTCCTTAATTCCGTTTGTTTCTCGTCTTCTCTTCCTTCTTCCGATTCTTTGTTTCGCCCTCTTTTGTTCGTGTATCCCTCATTGTTAGTATGCTTGTGTCCTACTTCGCCCAGCTTCTTTTTCCCTTTACTCTCTTGGGAATTCGGTGATGGAGTGGACAGATAGACAGATAAATAATTTTTCGCATCATTTGATTGTGTTCAACATTAGAAGAAGCAGGTACACTAATTTTCCATCTGTCTGGACATTTGACAGATAACTCGTGTCTTTTAGGACAAGCTTCTCGTTAAACACTAAAATTAGGAACCAATTCATATCCACCCTCACCTAGTTTCACTTCAGAGATTCTGCTTAGTTTCAGTGATTATATTTAAGTTAGCAAGAAAGCTCAGAACTGATATATGCGATCGTTTTATAACTTCAGGAGATGTTCACATTTCACAGAATCCAATAATGAATACTCAAATAAGTCCCGACATTACTCGTGCTGTCAAACAAATATGACAGTTGTGTTATTAAACGTATATCTGGTTAAAGAGAACATATATTTCCAATGATTGATCACGGTTTATTGTGAACAATTCTCCGAAATTCCTTGATACTTGTGCGTGTAATACATGATTTGTGTTATAGGATTTTGAGGAACAATTCTGTTGTATAGATTGATGACATTTTTGCTGTTTTATAATATATAATATTGATAAATCAAATTCAACCTGGCGTGGTTTTTGTATTAGAACCTGTAAATTCAAGTGTCCATATTCACAAGCATGCGTACAGGAAGGATTTTTTTCAGTCGAATGATAACTTTTGAACTGACTGACATGGTTGAATTTTTGATTATATAGGGGTTTGCTTATGGAATGTTTACTTATGTAAGGCCCTCTCTCGTTTTAATTGTTGGTTATGTAGAATTCATTTTCGTTTAAATTGTTGGTTACATAGAATTTACTCTCGTCTTAATTGTTGGTTATATAGAATTCACACACTCGTTTTAATTGTTGGTTATATAGAATTCACACACTCGTTTTAATTGTTGGTTATATAGAATTCACACAATCGTTTTAATTGTTGGTTATATAGAATTCACACAATCGTTTTAATTGTTGGTTATATAGAATTCACATTCGTTTTAATTGTTGGTTATATAGAATTCACACAATCGTTTTAATTGTTGGTTATATAGAATTCACACAATCGTTTTAATTGTTGGTTATATAGAATTCACACAATCGTTTTAATTGTTGGTTATATAGAATTTACTCTTGTTTTAATTGTTGGTTATATAGAATTTACTCTTGTTTTAATTGTTGGTTATATAGAATTCACG
>NW_013667775.1:37069-37929 GCF_000517525.1 Limulus polyphemus
ACGAGGAACCCACTTTGAGACTAATAATGGCTGGAGACAGCTTGAATGGGTAATGAAGAAAAACTTTAATATAAGTTTACCATAACAGCAAATGTACAACGTTTCGACAAGGTTTTGTCATCATCAGGTACATCGTCAAAACTTTGTCGAAACGTTGTACATTTGCTGTTATGGTAAACTTATATTAAAGTTTTTCTTCATTACCCATTCAAGCTGTCTCCAGCCATTATTAGTCTCAAAGTGGGTTCCTCGTCATCGAACTTGTTATATATTTTGATCACAGTATTGTTACAGTTAGGCGAAATGCCTTAATAATATTATTAACATACCTAAATTAGCTTAGGTTACTGTATGACGAGTTAAAAGGGACTTTAAAAAAAGCATAAATATTATACATACATCACCATTATAAGAGGCTGCTATTTCTTTGAGTTGGTGACCCAAGTTGTAGTGACGAGCCTTGAATGGGCGAAACTGCACACCGTAGCAGAGGTTCGAATCGAATCAAAGTACACATCAGGCTTTTACGTCGGGTTTGACTTTGGTGAAAAGAAAGATCGCTAATATAAGCGGTTCTGTCTTGCACGGTTAGTGAGCTTTCGATGAGGGTGAGTCATTCTTATCACCATTCCTTCTAGCTTAGTTAAGCTTTCGCTTGATTGTTTTCTCATTCAGAATTTTCGCGCAGAGCTATTTTAAAGGACTATCTTAAATAGCTGTCCCTAATTTAGAACTGATAAACTAGAACGAAGGCAGCTAGTCGACATCACCCGTTGCTAGCTCTTGGGTTACTTCGTCTGATCAAATAGCATGTCCAGGTGGTTAGGACACTCGACTCGCAATCTGTGGGTCGCGAGTTC
>NW_013667775.1:38438-41860 GCF_000517525.1 Limulus polyphemus
AAACCATATTACGTCATCGGTAAATTGCATTCTGTCCGATCCACATTTCTTATGATTCATCTGGTGATCTTTATTTAAAGAAAAGTTGTGATTGGACCACATAAAAGTTCAGATATCTTCCAACTTCACATTTGTTTTTGTTTCTTTGGCTAGTCGATTTAGAAAAATTGAGTTGTTTTATTTTTGTTCATGCTCCAAGTGTTATTTCTCGCACAGAAGAAAAAAGAATGTGATTGATTTAAGGTTATTAAGGGGTAAACTGTGAAAGAATCTGATTGATTTAAGGTTATTAAGGGGTAAACTGTGAAAGAAATCCGATCATTTATCCATCACTGCACCTGTTTTATTGATAGATTTCACACTAAAACATGTACGCTCTAACCGTATATGTATATTTACAAGCACTTATTATGGGAAGTGTAGTATACTAGAGATTAAGGAATAAGCTGAATACAAGAATCGATTACTTAGATAAGAGAAAATACTTTGAGCCAATATAAGTTGTATACTAGTACATTACAGTGACATCTGGTGACAAAAAAAAAGACTAACGCACCTTTACAGTATGTAACGATATAAAATTAGTTACAGAAGTTGGAAGATCAAATATAAATACCCATAAAAAAAAACATTACTTATTGCTATATGTTATGATAGACCGTATGAAATGCCACACAAAATACATATTTGAGAATAATAATAAATACTAATACGGCTTAATTATAAAGAAAGGTTAACGGAAATAATTCTCAATCTGTGGTATGTGTACCCCCTATGGCTACGCGAGAACCTCTGAAAAACAAAAGAAAGAAAATAAACCCCTCTCCTCAAAATTGGAGGGCAATTTCACTCAAAATTACCGTATTATTGGCTTATCCTTGAATTATTTCATTTGATTTGTCTTTTTCTTAATATAAAGTATTTTTTTACGTTTTTTTTAGAACATTTTATGCGTCAGGGGTCAAAGGCCTGAATTGGAGTACGTGGCGTACAATGGTTATGAATCAGTGACTTACATTTACGTTTTCCTCTCACTGAAGGTTTCGCTAGCCCTCCCAACTCCCCCTCGTGCATGGATTGAGTTACTTTGGATGAAGATTTATTTATACAATTATAAAAAAATTGACCGAATTCGTTCTGGTGTATCACTTCCTTTCTTAATTTTGGTATCCGACCCATCCAGGCTAGACTGCGGGGGTAAGATCCCCTCGTGATTCACAGAACCCTCAATGAACTGACAAGGGCTACATGAAGAGAAATCTTGTTAAGACAAGAGCCCATGAAACCTACAATGTGTCTCAAGTTTGACTCGTTAGCTTAAAAGTGTGTGTGTGTGTGTGTGAGGGTATGAACACAGTTTTAAACACGCTGTCTCTGCTATAATGAGGGGGCCAGGAACACAAAATTTGTTTCCAAACTGGGGTTCAGCAACTCTAAAAACTTACTCTTATACCGGCATCATACCTGGATAGCCTTCCGAGTATACGTATTAGCTCCCCTTGGTAGATAAGGACACTCGAGAGCTTCGCCGAGTCTGCTTTCCAAGCTTGGACCTGCTAGCTCCAAAAACTGTAGGAGTTCGCGAAATAAAAAAAAATTCACAAATAAATTTACGCACAACGTGAATTGGTATAACTTATTCATTATTATTCAAATGAAAAATGGTGTTGGGTAAATCCAGTATTGAATTTTTAACTAAAGAGAGTTTATTTATTATAAACGAACTCCCAACTTTAAATAATAACACAGCTCAAGAAGTTAATGTTTGTAATTGTATACACACACGTGTCAAATGTTCGTTGTTCGGGCCGTCGTTCTACTGTTCATCGTTGAACTTCGATTCTCGTCGAATGAATCTGTTGCCAAAATACGTAATACATTTATGTAGCTTTTGTAATTTTTATTGACACTTGAAATTCTTGAAGCGTAACTATTTCTGTAACAATATATCGCAAAGTGACTAAATTTAATGGTGTTATTTAAACACTTTACTATGAAGACTCCGATATTACAGGGGCAAAATAAGTTAAAGAAACCAGTGATTTAAGAAACAGAATGTTGTATTTGCGGACCCATTACAATAAGAGTTTTTGAAAGTTTCTCACTTATGGGAGAAAACAAAATTTGAAACAGATTCTAAATAGACAAGCACATATGCAGCAAACTTTTGAAGACTAATTAGAGCACTGACCCGATTACCCATTAGGCTGACGTCAGAGAGTTTCTTTTCGTACCAAAGAGGACTATAACGTCAATCTTGTACAAGTTGAAATTGCTACACGCTACAATAACCAAATATAATGTAAACTGGGTAAATGTATTTAACGGTTCAGTCGCCTTGACCCGAGTCTGTTCCGCTCGTTTACTCTCGAACACGAAGATTTCTTGAGGAGGCACGCACGTGCACCCGAGGCTATAGTTCTCTTTATTTTTTGTAATGAATTAAATATTCGTGGCATAGCAGCAAAGTAAGGCGTTTAAGAGTAAACTCTTTTAACAAATATCTTCGACAGGGGCTTCGTTTGCCGTGGTGGGCCAAGGGGGCTGTTCCCCCCAGACATTGGAGGTTATAATACAATCACACATAAGATGATCAAAGTTTCTTCATAAACGAATAGAAGACGTACAGTATATAATGCCCCATATACTAATACAACTCTGCTCTCTCCAGAATGTTTCTGAAATGACTCCACACTAGTTAAGTGTTATGCAGTTGTCACATTAAATTAAGTTAATAACGAGAAAAGCCGAAAGTACTGATTTTTTCCCCCTCATACTTTAAGAACAAGTTGTTGACAAAATTAAAACTTTTGTCTTGGGTCACAATCACTCGGCTCGGCACCGCCAGGTGGTTAGGGCGCTCGATTTGTAATCTGAGGGTCCCGGGTTCAGATTCCCGTCACACCAAACATGCTCGCCCTTTCAGCCGTGGGGTCGTTATAACGTGACGGTCAATCCCACTATTCGTTGGTCAAAGAGTTGGCGGGGGGTGGTGATGACTAGCTGCCTTCTCCTCTGCTAAATTAGGGACGGCTAGCGCAGATAGCCCTCGTGTATCTTTGCGCAAAATTCAAAAACAAACACAATCACTCTTTCGAGATGCCAATAATTCTAAACACTAAAACACCAGGTGTTTCACTTAGTGGCGGATTAACAATGGTGCCAGGCCCACAGAAAGTTAAACCGGCCCCGAGTACACTTAGTAGCGACGCATATAAATATTGTTGGAAAATTCTCTCTTTTTATGCTCGTTAACAATGACTTTATTTATGCATTGCTTCTCATATTCTACTGTTTAACAACAGCCGTATTATTATTATTATTATTATTTTCAATATAAGGAAGAAAATGTACTTAATTATTCCGTAACTAGTTATTATAATTACTTATAGAATATTGTTTGTTTGTTTGTTTTGGAATTT
>NW_013667775.1:42310-44796 GCF_000517525.1 Limulus polyphemus
GCTTAATCTTCTGGTGTAAACAAGAAAAGTCCAAGTTTTTTACAAATTTTTATTGTAAAATATTGAGGAGTGAACTTACACTTTCCATGTGTTACTTTTTAAGTGTTACTTTTTTTTAGTCTAAATACGATAAATAGTTAGCCCACGTTACCTTAGAGATGCAAATTAACCTCTTCTGTGTATTTCAACAAAACGCGCAAAATAATTATGCCCATTTTTCCGATTGGGTAAGTCTGAGGGCTTATAACGCTAAAAATCGTGGTTTGATACCCTCGGTGAGCACAGCGCATTGCGTAGCTTAGCGGTTAAACACAGGCAAGCAAGTAAACTGTTTTTTAGCGTTTTATCGCGAAACTTTTAGCGTGTGAGTATTATTGTCACATCATAAGCGATTCTGTGGGAAAACAACGGTAAGAAACTTGTACGTTTCTTACATTATGGAGACAATGTGTCGATTTTTACAGGAGAGTGAAATGCAATGGAATTATTGTACGTTGGAAAAACCCTGTTGTACTGTGTTTACAATGGTAAACTGTTCAATGTAAATTCTGTAAACATCACGTAGAAATATTATCGTGGCATGGGTTCCTATGTTTGTTTTTAGCACAAAACTACAGGATGAGTTAGTCGTGCTCTTTTCACTGCGAAGAATCGAACCCCGAAAGTCCGTTAGCTTTCTATCGGGTTTCTATCTGTTAGGGTTAAAACGAGTTATAGAAACAAAAGGTAGTGTGAACTACTGTTTTTATAGGTCTGTTTACTAAGGAAGCATGTAATGATTCTTGTTGTTTAACTACTCTCAAGTATTTCTTTGTCGTGTAATACAAAAGCAATTACAAAAAACATAATTAAAGGTTTATAGATTATGAATATATAATAACAATGAATGAACCGTCTTGGAATTCAACGAATATACAGACCACTGAGTTGATTAACAGCTAAAGAAATTCAAACGGACTGTGGGAACTTCAAAAAAACTAGCTCCCATTGATCTTTAGAAAACAACCACACGGAACTGGCATTTCGATAGACAAAATATTTTAAGCTTAGGCCCAACATTTGATTGGGTTATTGAGAGTATGGGTCATCCATCAACTACCAGAACATTAGTAGAAACGCATATTGTACCACGACTTTTATTCTCTTTTTGTCTTCGCATTTTTAATTTTTATAAGCTATATTTTTACGTTGTAATTTAGTTGTTAACTACTTGTAAGTTCGAGTACTTTATAAATGTGAGGTTTAGTGAAGCATCGAGAAGACAGAATTGTTTCTAAGAAGTAAAGTGAATCGGTCAAGGAGTGTTTTTATTCCAGCTAGCGGTAAATAAGTCATTGTTTTGTTTTCAGTTACTTGATCGATCAGCCGTGAAGTTTACAAATAAGTTTATTTTTACGTTAGTTTAGTACAGTTAGCGTGGTCTACAAGCAACCACATTGTTTAAACTTGTTGAAACGTAAAGGGAAGAAACAAACTAATTTGTTATCTTAGTTGTACTGGACGTTGAATTAGTTTCACCAGATACTTTAAAAGAACCCGCAACATTATTGATTTTTAACTATATTTGCATATTTGTGTAATTTAAGCTAATTACGAGTGTAGTGTTCAAGTAATAAGTCTCGCGTCCCAAATCTGAAACCACTTGCGCATTCATAACAGTTTTGTTCACAAAGCTGAAAGTTAAATTATGTGTAACATGCACGCGCGCACTTAGTTGGCTTCGAGTAGGTATGTGTGCCGTATTTGACATCAGTAACGGAAGTATAGTTCAGACAGCTTTGGTCCTTGTTTGTGTATTCGTGCATCTGATCTGATTTGACTGGTAAACTGCATCTGAGCTGTAGAGTGCATTCTGTTTCACAAACACGAATTCTTACGATGCTATATAGAAATCCTCAGATTTTGCCAAGTCACAAGTGGAATAACGGGTTCAAAAACCCACAAGTTTAGGAGTTGAGCATACATTAACATATAAACCGCTCACTAAACAATTCGGAGTTCGGCTACATACATAATAACCATTAAAAGTATTTTAGTAGAGACTCCATTGTCTGGCCTAGTTGTTAAAGTCATAGCGGATAAATGCCCGTGGTAACTGTTCCCCAAAATAGCTGCAGACAGTGAAAGGCAATAGGAGTTGAGACGTTGTGGGTGTAAGCACTCAACTCCATACCCCCCTAATTGATTTTCCATGTTTGCTGGTTAGTTTAACATCAGCGTTTGGATTTTGTCTGATAGGTGGAATATTCCCAACGCATTTGGGAGCTATTACCACAGGCATTATCCGCTACGAATTTAAGGGGACAACTAGGGCTGACAATGGATTCTTTACTAAAATCGTCTTAATGGTTATTATATATTAAGTTCTTTATTGTTTTATGGTGCTGACTTTAATTGCCTATTAGTAATTAATGTAATTAATAGTTTTGAAGCTATTTACTTTATCATGTATATATATATATATTAGTTTTTTCTTACAACTATTT
>NW_013667775.1:45556-51221 GCF_000517525.1 Limulus polyphemus
CTGTTTTGTTAAACTTATATTAAAGTTTTTCTTCATTACCGATTCAAGCCGTCTCCAGCCATTATTAGGCTCAAAGTGGGTTCATCGTCATCGAATTTGATTTTGCTCTTGTTTTTTTATTTTTATTGGTAACTTATTTAGTCGAAAGGATGACTTTAAGAACTGCCATGAAAGTATCACTAATACATAAGGATTTATGATTTGTTTGTTTGTAATTAAACACAAAGCAACACAATGGGCTATCTGTGATCTGCCCACCACAAGGATTTATGATTAAAATAAAATTTTGTTAAATTTTATGTTTGGACTCAATTTAATTTAAGAATGTAAAGACATCTTGATTTTGTCACCAGAGTTTGTGTGAATTGTTTAAAATAAATATACATATATACGGGATAATCTATACCTTTGGGCTACTGTTCTAAGAAAATACTTGGGGAAAACCAATTTGGGTAATTTTGGGTTCTGAAGAAAAAAAAACTTTATAAATTATATTCTGTATTTTTATTATATCTTCTTTACTTTAGTAAAAAAAATGATAAAATAATACTCAATGTGTGCTTTTTATTTATATTTCATCCACAGAACTTCTTCTCCAAAAGATCTTTCAAAAACAACCCATTAAAAAGAACCAAAAGTGTTACCAAACTTGAAAGGAAACGATGCACAATGGATGGTGACAGGTCTGTTTCTACCTTTTTTTTTAATATTCATAAAAAGTTTTTAAGACCCACGTTCAGTTTAAACTTGGGCATGAACATAGATACTAATTTTCTTGATCTCGCATCATCTCACATTTTCTAAGTGTTTGAAAAGTCTCAAAGATTAAAACTCTGAAAGTCTAAGACAATTTTTATTACAACAAGTTGAATAATAACATTGTATACTAGTTTATTTTCAAATGCATACATTTCAATAAAAGTATTCTTTATTCCTACAAAATAATTTTTTTTTGTATATGACCCTCTATGTAGAATAATAGGTACGTTTTGTATAATTCCAGTGTACCACCCTCTCGGCTTCGTACCTCCCGTTCTCACGAATCTTTGTTGCTGACTAGTCCAAGTGTTTTGCAAAGGCTGGATATATCTCAAGGTGATGTGCAGGTGATGTCACTGCATGGTAGTCTTCTAGGTCAAAATTATTGCTTCCAGCTGACTTCTAGTGGTGGGACCACGTACTATTCATGTCGCACTGCAGAGGAGAGAGATAAATGGGTTACCAGGTGATGAAAGTTTTACCTTTTATATTTGTTTTTAAATCAAGTTTCTACAATGTATTAGTGAAAATAGTTACAAAATACTTCAATAAGTTGCGATTATTTTAGTACTTTTTTGGACAAAAAAAATAGAAATATTTAGAAATAACTAACTATAGTTGCTTGATCATACTACATCATAAATGCCAGAATCATTGAAGATATGAAATTATCAATAAAAAGCAACAGAATATATATATCTCATGCTGGACATAGTAATCCATATTCAGGACTATACGAAAAGAGTATTTCTCTATTTTACATAAAAAGGTGTTTAAATCAAGATGAATAACACTACATGTAAAAAAAAAATGAAAGGTTTTCCTATTCACTATTGGAAAGCTAGAAAGTATGTTTTATTTCTTTCAGTTTACGACAGTCCATTCATCCTCACCAAGACAACATTAGGCGAATAGAAAATTCCTTAAAAGTATGGATACTAGAAGCAAAAGGAATCTCTTCAAAAAAAAAGTATGTCAATAATATTTAATCAAGAAATTTTAAGAAAGTGAATATCAACATGGCATAAAAAAATTAAATGATGAAGAGAAGCTAATGCAAAAATTATTAATTTACTCCAACTTGTTTTCTTTTTTCTACCAGAGAAGCTACCATACTTCAGGATCGGAGATAATTTCTGTGTGTCTAAATCTACACAACAATTAAAATACAAAATCTGATATCATTTCTCTGTCTGCATCTACACAACAATTAAAGTACAAATTCTGATATCATTTCTGTGTGTCTACATCTTCACAACAATTAGAATACAAAATCTGATATCATTTCTGTGTATCTGCACCTGCACAACAATTAAAATACAAAATCTGATATCATTTCTCTGTCTGCATCTACACAACAATTAAAGTACAAAATCTGATATCATTTCTGTGTGTCTACATCTTCACAACAATTAGAATACAAAATCTGATATCATTTCTGTGTGTCTGCACTTGCACAACAATACCAGACCATTTTTCTCTGTTAATACTTGTACATTAATAACACAAACTGTCTTTGTGACTGCATCTCGAATTCAAGAGCACTATAAGACCAGAAATAATCATTGTAGTCAATAGGTATATAACAAGTTCTTAATGAATCAGTGTACACTCTTACAATTAATGATTTATTCATACACAGAAAACAGATAATGGCTACTATAATAATAATACTTATGTTGCTAATATATTGTACAAGCAATAAACAAATAGCAAACTGTAATTAGACTCTGCAGAACTTCTAGTAAGAGAATAAAAAACTATAATTCGACTCCAAAGATCTCTAACTAAGAAAATATCAAACCACAGTTAGACTCCACATAACTTCGAGTGAGAAAATGTTAATACATAATTAGACATCACATAACTTCAACTAAGAAAATATCAAACCACAGTTAGACTCCACATAACTTCAAGTGAGAAAATGTTAATCCGTAATTAGACATCACATAACTTCAACTAAGAAAATATCAAACCACAGTTAGACTCCACATAACTTCAAGTGAGAAAATGTTAATCCGTAATTAGACATCACATAACTTCAACTAAGAAAATATCAAACCACAGTTAGACTCCACATAACTTTAAGTGAGAAAATGTTAATACATAATTAGACATCACATAATTTCAAGTAAGAAAATATCAAACCACAGTTAGACTCCACATAACTTCAAGTGAGAAAATGTTAATCCGTAATTGGACATCACATAACTTCAACTAAGAAAATATCAAACCACAGTTAGACTCCACATAACTTCAAGTGAGAAAATGTTAATACATAATTAGACATCACATAATTTCAAGTAAGAAAATATCAAACCACAGTTAGACTCCACAGTTCTTTGAGTAATTAAAAAAAAACATTAGCTGTTTTAAGACTAAATTACTTACTTTAAGATAACACTAAAATGCAGATCGTGTTCAAGTATTTCTGCCAGAGAAATCATTGTTTGCTTGTGGTACATTGAAGAATCGTAATTGTTACATCAATAAAAAATAACTCTATTTAGGGTTTACGTTATTTGACATTTCTTTACTTTCTTGGAATTTATTTAACGTAGAATATACAAAACTTAATTTTTTTTGGAAAAAATAAACACTTTTATGAATATTCACAGTAGTGTTTTTTTTTGCTAATAAATTCGTATTACAAGATTATAATATTGAAAATGAATATACCAACTATGTATATTTTAACTTAACCATATTTAATTGTATAATGTGATCTAAGAAAAGGTTTAAAAAATGAAGCTTTAAATGTCAGGTCATGGGTAATAGAAAAAAATATTTTTCAGGAATTAAATTACACCACAGAAAACCCAATATTATGTGAAATTATTCATCCAAATTTCATTTTCAGAAAGTTATATTTTTCAAGAAAATCAGATATTTCAAACAATGTGTGAAAATAAATTACCATTTTTGATGCTTCTCATAATTTTAAACTTCAATTTTATTCGTAGTTGTGGTCAAACAAAACTTCGTATGCAAATTTAACCAATATTTGTTTACTTTAAATCTCGGAATAAAAATTTTTTTAATAATTTATCAATCATCAAGTTTTATTGCATGAATTCCATGCCTCAATTCTCTTGTTTTATTGGACAGGTACTTCGGCAATTTATGTTTAGACAAAACATTGTTTGCAGTTGTAACCTGTATTTGTTTACTTTGAATCTCAGCATAATAAGATATTTTATAATTTATTGTTCCTTAAATTTATCAAATTACTTCCATACCTCAGTCCTTATGTTTTATTGGACAGGTACTTCTGCGAACTATGTTTAGACAAAACTTTGTATGCAAGGACAACTTCTAGACAGAAAGCTGATATCTGTTTCTGGGGAGAACATTTTGAGTTTAAGTAAGCATTATATTTGAATTTCAAATAGTATTGAATTAATATTTTTTACATTTACAGATGGTTATAGTTCTAAAGGTAATGTTTCACACAGAAGCCAGTTCCCAGCCTAATTAACTTTTATTTCTACTTATTTCAAATGTTAAAATTTTCTAATATGAAATCTTATATTTGTTGTTTATTCTACTTTGGCTTAATAATTTTGTTTGTATGTTGTTGTTTTTTTTTTTCATTCCTAAACAATCATATTAGTGAAAAATTTGTCAAATACTTCTAAGCCTTTTCTGTTGAACCTTTTGCCTGTGTACTTATACAAAGTATTTAAGTATATATATATATATATATATAAGATTGTTAAAAACAGATTGTTAAAGATTGTTTTTAATTTTCAGCAATTTGCCACAAATAGAAACTATTACAGTCAACCTGTACAGAGAAGCTGACAAGAAAAAAAGACGAGATAAAAACGTTTTGCTAGGTGAAGAAAGAAATTTTTTTTAAATTAATGTAAAATAGGTCCCTAATTTTTCCTAATGCGATTATTTTTTGTAGTTTTCTTCTTATTAATGATGTTTACAATGGTAAAGGAAGTGGCACATACAATCTTAAGTGATTTAAGAAATATTTGTAGCTTCAGAAAATATTAACTTAATTAATAGATATCTTTTATCCATTGTACAGTTTGTATATTGTATTTGCATAATCTCTAGAACCTCTGAAATGTTTATCGACACTTTTTTCAGTAGCTGTTTATATCTGGTTTTGAAATATTACTAAATCTACAAAATAGGATGAATTGAATAGTAATAATAAAGAAATGCCGTAAACATGTTTTGGAATCCAAAGTTAAAACAACTCATGGTAAATATGAACTAATTTTGGCTTTCTGTCTTCAAAAGCATTACAAATTTAAACAGAAAATGAAATTTTGCTGATTAATAAGTTTAAACAAATTTAAACTCTGGAGTGAAAATATTGTTACGTCTCCGTTTGTTGATAGATTTTCCGTAACTTCGTTCCAACGAAACTTAAGCGACACAAGTTCTTTCTTAATAAAACTGGTTTATTCTTTCCGGATATAACTTTACCGATACACTTAATCTCAATATTCGTGCTAAAACAAACGCTAATCAACAATACTTCTGACTGCAAATCAGTTACTCACTATCTACACACATATTACCATCCCGTGTCACGTTGTCCCCTCTTATATATATCCGCCTACCCTATATCTAGTAAGAACTAGAACATTCGCCAAAGTACAGGATAATTCAAGAAAGGAGAGAGCGTGAGAATCACATGATCTCGATGACGCAACAATATTAATTCCTTTTTGGTCACTTTAGGGGACTTTCACAACTGTCACAATTTATCATCAAGGTACTGAAAGGATGAATGATAATATTTTATGACTACAACACCGAGAGGACACAAATATATTGATCATTACAAATACAATATATCATTTAAATGTGACAATCTGTGGGTCGCGGGTTCGAATCCCCATCCCACCAAATATGGGGGCATTATAATGTGACGGTCGAT
>NW_013667775.1:51787-53672 GCF_000517525.1 Limulus polyphemus
AGCCCTTGTGTAACTTTGCACGAAATTCAAAAACAAACAAATGTGGCACAGATCTGTTGTACAAAATATATTACATATTATCATGGTTATTATTTTGTTAAGTTTGTATGTAGCACACCCCATTCAAATTTTTCATTCTGTTATGATTAGACATATTACATATACATTCATTTGGAGGTAAAGTAATCACTACAAAACCATTATAAAAATAAAATGGCCCAAAGATAATGCTTTCAATGAAGAACAGACCACTCTTCAAATATGCATACATTTGTTCATGTATTGACAATAGTAAAGTTTTCATGGTATATTTTAAACTCACTTGCAACAGAATTCACGTACGTAATTTTTTTATTTTTGAAGTGTTTTATGTTTTGTCAATATTACACTTGACGATGAAGGTTTTACGTGTTTTATATGTTATACTGAACATTACAAGTGATGTAAGTATACCAAAATTAACTAGTTGCCAGGAGACAACATAATTGTACCAAACTTTGAATGTTTTAAGTGTTCATGTGGTAAATCAAAAGTGAAGCAGATTATTAGCATAATAATAAAAAAAAAATGCCATGACCCTCCTTCCCCCATTCTTATAGTATATGGTATTTACATTTGTGTGGTTAATTATAAAAATTGTCAATGGTTCTTAACTAATTCCACCATTTCAGTTTTTGTTACATGCTCTTTTTACTTCTTTGTGACAGGTACAGTGCAGATTCATGTTAGTAATGTAAACAGTAGGCACATGATCGAGAAATGGTGAGTTGAGCTACCTTGAATCTAGAAAACAAATCCCGCTAATTGTTTTACTTTAGTATCACTTTGTATTGAATTATATAATTCTAGAACTTTGTTTTCTTGTTTTTTCGGGGTAGGGGGCAATATGTTTGACTTACACTTACAGAGATTGTTTGTTATTAACATATTTTATAGTATATAATCATAATGAGATAGTTATTTTCTATATTTTGTGTACCATGTGTTATGCTTTATAATCATAGATAAATAACACTTTCATGATTTTGTTCTTTAATTGAAATGTAATATTTTACAGTATGTAAAATTTTTAAAGTCTTTTTAGTACAAGAAAAATGTAAAAAGTAATCTTAAAGGTTTTTTTTTATGTTTTTGGCTTCTGTGAAGAAAAATATCTAGCTAATTTCTGCATATTTTAAACTACTAATTTATTTCACTTTGTTTTCCCTGGATTTCAAAAACTGAAATATTGCATTTGTTGTCCAGTTATATTGATATATATGATTTTCTACTAAAACAGTTAAAATAAGTACAAGTTGAATTACTTGACAGATATGCCTTGGTTTTGTACTTAAACCATATGCAGCCACAGACAGCTTCATAGTAGAAGTAAATTTACTGGGTTATCTGGAAATGAACATTTGTGTTACGTTAACATCGCCTTTTTTTCATTTCAACTTAAATCTATGATTTTAAAAGCTAAAGTTATTCCATTAGTGGTTAATTAATATTGTCAGCATTTACTTAAGAAACTTCTGATAATTCTTTATGACAGGTATCAAGTTGTGATGGAGAAAAGTTTGAGTAATAAAGATACTCCATCAGTAAGGATCAAAGCACAGTTCCAAGCAATAGACATCCTTCCATTGTCTTACTATAAGGAGTTTTTACAGGTGAGTTAAAGTAACCTTTAAAGGAGTATGGCATCGTCATTCCCATACTTTTGTAAATCCATGAATAATTTCAGTTTCTTGTATCATATTTGTTTACCTTCTGGACAGCTGACACCAGATACCTTTAAGGAACATTGTTCAACTCAGAAGTATTAAAAAATAAATATTATAAAATTCTCAACAGTCTAAGTTACAATTTTATATACTGTTACGTCTCCGTTTGTTAATTGATT
>NW_013667775.1:54042-60581 GCF_000517525.1 Limulus polyphemus
TAGAAACGTTGCATCACTGTAGTCATGTGACTGCTGACGCAACAATACAATAGCCTTGAAACTTTTCTGTATAAGTGAACTATCTACTATTGCTTTTATCTGGCAGTAAATTATTGAAAAGTTTTAGGAAAGGAAAGAAATAATTATAAAAAACTTTTTGATGACTGTTCTGATAAAAATAATTTAGATCTTACAGTGAAGTGACCGTCACAGTCGTGTGTTCAGAATTTTTAAAGATTTCATATTTTTATAAACTTTTATATTATCTTATTTATGTTAATTCTAGTTTTGTTTTATTTCAGTACATTAAATTGGAATACAAGTGCCTGTGTGACATTTTAGAGCCCGTTATTAGCGTACGTGCAAAGGTAAGGAAATTTGTAGATTCTTATTTACAAATGTATCCAATAATTGATTTACCCGTGTTATGAAAATTATTTGTCTAATTATTAAAACATAAAAAAAATTTGTATCAATCTTGTAAATCCATATCTTTATATAAGAAATAATAGTTTTCCCTTACTAATTTTTCTGTTTTTTCCTAAAGATGAGACTATTTTGTATCACAGAAGTCTAGAATTCTGATATTTATAGTAATGTTTTAACGTTTCTTATCATAGGAAGAGATAGCCACTGCTTTAGTACACATCATGCACAAAGAAAGTATGGCCAAAGCTTTTCTTTCAGATGTTGTGATGGATGATATCGAAAAGATTGGTATGAATGGATATGTATTAAATTTTTAACAAATGTCAAGCATTTTGTAGAAAGTTTGGTAAATTAATTATTGCTCTTTGCTATACTTAGAGAGAAAAAAAGTTGTTTTTTTTATCTGTTATTGATAAATGATATAATATTTTTAGCAGTAGGTTAAATTGAAGATGAGATGATAAATGAAACTGTCAGATTACTCAAAAAATATAAAGTAAAATATTTTAATTATGTTGATAAAACAAAATATCTTCAATTGGTTTAATAATACAGTAGTATTATTGGTCGGTTTTATCATTTTCACAAGTATGTATGTTTGATGAATTTGAAATTATGAAAATCTATGGTTTAGTATCAAAAATCAAGTTCCAAAAAACATTAAATTAGTGAGAAAAAAGCCAACTAATTATAATCAACAAATTTATTTTGAAATTTAAAAATTGTTAAATTACTTTCAAAGTGGGTTCAACATTTGAACTCTCTATAGTGTACGTGAATTTTTAGTACATATGAATTCCAATCAGTTTTGTTTTTGTTAACTAAGCTTAATGATTAAACTCAATAAACATTTGTAGCTTTAACTATTTATTCTTTTGGTCAGGGTATTTGATTAATTTTACAGTTTTCAATCAATCTATTTAGATGAATTAAAACATTTTTTGAACAATGTTGTTGAGTATTCTAATAATTGTCTACATTCTTTAAAATATTACGTGTAAACAAGTCCTACTTATTTATAAAAAATGCTAGGAAGTCAAAATATTTTAATATTTAATTTTTGTCTACGAACTTAATAATCTTTTCTGCAATCTAAAAGTTCTATTTCGAGGAAAGTTAATAAAAACAATATTTCAATGTCTTAATGTATGAGTTTGGAGAATTTTTGTTTTGTGACTGTATGCATAAGAAAATAAAAGATACTCTACTATCTTTGACTAGATGATCAACATTTAACCTTTCGAGGAAACTCACTTGCCACAAAGGCTACAGAAGCCTACATGAAACTTCTGGGAGACAAGGTGCATATTTCTTTTCTTGTAAAATAGTGATAATTTGAAACTATAATTATGAAATTCTTCTTTTGTTGAATTTTTGAGGAAAGATATTTGAGGGCTATCTGTGCTAGCTTTCCATAATTTTGAAGTGATAGACTAAAGGAAAGGCAACATCACCTACCACTTATGAATAGTAGGATTGACTGTAACATTATAACAACACCAAGACAACACATTTTGATCCAGCAATTTGCAGATTCTGAGTCAAGTGCCCTGACTACCATTGTGTACCAGGCCTCAAATTACAGAATGGGTTATGTGCACTCTGTCCACCATGAGGAATTGAACATCTGGATATTAGAATTCTTAGTCTGTGAAGTAACCACTGACCAAATGGGGGACTACAGTGGGCTCTCTGCACTGTATCCACTGTGGAGAATTGAATCCTATATTTTAGTATTATAGATGCAGAAACTTTCTGCTGAACCAATCCAAGACAAATAAAATTTCTTAATTTAGAAACTAAGAACAGGAATAAATTGTGATTAAGCTTGATTAATTTTTCCAAATTTCTGTACAATGAGTTTATCATATTTTATTGGTGAAACTATGATATAATAACTTCCTTCTGAGTGTTTCTTGTGTTAATTATGCAGTATTTAAGAATAATATGTTTAGCTTAGAAACAAAAACTTAAAATAACAGCTCAGTAAGAGTTTTCAAAGTGTTAAGAAAATTGTAAAATATCTGAAAGAAACCATTAAAAACCAAATTAAAACATTCTTTTTTATTAAGGAGGTTAAAACTGATACTAAAGTAAGTGCTTGTGATTATTTGTTACAGTATCTTCAGGACACATTAGGCGAATTTGTACGAACAGTTATGGAAAACTCAAATGACTGTGAGGTAATAAAGTTTCTTATTTTTTAATAATAAATGTCTATATTCATAGCATAGGAAAATAAGAACTTGTGCTTTGTTTTTGACTGCTAAGACATTAAATTTGAAGCTATGGTTATGCCACCAGGGGAAATATAGTTTGTAATTATATTTATAAGATGGATATATTTATTTCATCAGGTGGATCCTAGTAAAGTTTCCAACAATGCAGTTCTCCAACGTCACCAGTCAAACCTGTTAACGTACGTGAAAATGGCTTGGCACAAAATTATCAATTCTGCTCATAGTCTGCCATAGTAAGTCATTTACTTTTATTCATTACATATTTTGTTTGTTCTTGGATACAAACTTTTAGCCTGGTAGTTATGCTTATTTAAATCATGAATGCTGTTTGTGTTCGATAGTGGGGACTTCAAAGTGTTTATAAACCATTGTTATTGAATGGAGTGATGTGAGATATGTTTACAACACTGTTAAATCTAACATCGAATTTCAGGTTTTTATATTATTTTTACCTCATTGTACCAAACACCAATCAGATTATTGTAAATAAAGTATTTTGTGTCCTTTTGGGAAAAACTTTAATAATAATAATGAAACAGAAACACTGGGAAAGATTTAAAGAAAAAATGTTACTGACTTTGGATTGTCAAGTTTTTAGGGTTGTACCAAGTACAGCTAATTAAAAACTATTTCTTTAACATCAGTTTTATAATGCATGGTTAGTCGACAACTTTATTTAACACTGAGTTGTTAAGAATTCAGTTTTATTTTTAGTCTTTAGCTATAATAAGTTGTTTGTTATTTGTGGGTAAGTTCAAATTGGGAATATTGTAATAATGAATTCTCCATGACCCTGAGTTTTTTAATAAGAAGAATGTTAATCTTAGAACTTTAGAGGACCCGAGTTGATGGTTACCAACCTAAATTAATATAAGTCTAAAGTTTATGTTTTTGATATAATTATTATACAAACTCCGAAACCTATTTCTCCACAGTGAATTAAGACAGGTGTTTTGTGAGTATCGGGAGAGGTTAGCAGCTATGGGAAGAGAAGACATTAGTGACAACTTGATCAGTGCTTCCTTCTTTCTAAGATTTCTGTGTCCAGCAATTTTATCTCCAAGTCTCTTCAATCTGACGCAAGGTATCATAAGTCTTTTAAAAGTGAACGGTATTTTTGTTTGTTTTAAAATTATGTCCCACAAATATATTTTTGATACTTCATTGATGACTTTTATAGCTATCTTTTTAGTGTCTTCCTGACACTGTGTGTCAATCCTAAGTTCTAATTGGTTTTTACTAGTTTTTTTTTTATTTAAAGGTTTACTACATACACCAAAACTAATATAGTCACTATCATATTATCATGCTCTATTTTTATTTTTTTTACATTCCACCAGAGTTGAAAGTTTTAAGGCATACTCTAGTGGAAGTTTTGAAGTAATATTCCAACAGTCTCTTTTTTTTTATATTTGTTGGGAATTATCATATCTAAGTTAACATTAATATATTAGTAGAAACAAATTATTATCGCCATCATTGAAATGATGTATGTGAAGATGTTAAATTAAAGTTTGTATTATCAGTTCATTTAGTATCAAATAACTCAATTGCACAGTATTTTTAAGAATAATAAATTTTTATCGTTTTTTCTTGAAGAGATGTGTTGTTGTTTTTTTTCTCTTTACATTTTTTAAATTTTGTTATTTTGCTTCCAGAATATCCACAGGACAAAGCAGCTAGAAACTTGACCCTCATCACTAAAACCATTCAGACATTAGCAAACTTTACCAAGTAAGCTTTTTTTTTAAATTTTGTCTCTTAAAAACTTGAACAAAAAGAGAAGTTAATCATAATGACTAAATAAATAATTAGAAAACATATTAATGAAAATACAGAATTAAAGCATTAAAAATATTATCTCAGACCATACTTCAACAAAGTTTCTTTCGTTCTTAGATTTGGTGGCAAGGAAAGTTTTATGGAATTCATGAATGAATTTGTTGAGAAGGAATGGAGTACTATGAAAACCTTTTTGTGGCAAATTTCTGTAAGTTTAATTTTTTTATTTTTGAAATATATGAATATTAGTTCTTTGGTTGTAAAATTTTTTTATAACTTCTCAAATGTGCAAATTTATAAATGAATAAAAAAAGAGAAGATGAAATCAATAATTTTCAGAAACTGATGTAAGGAGTAATTTTTTTTTACCTTAAGCGAATGTTGAGGATGTTATAAAAGTGCAATTCATTTTTCATTAAATTACTTTTGAAAAATATTCAAATAATTTATAAAGGACTGACTATCTGAATCAACATCATACAACATACCATAATATTAAAGGGTAAGGTACCTTTTGGTCTGTCTTGAGTGTCCTATTCACTAAATTAAGTGGCCTGGCATAGCCTAGCGGCTAGGGTGATCGACTCGCAACCTATGAATTACAAATTCGAATCCTCATCACCAAACATGCTCGCTCCCATTCAGCTGTTTAGGCATTAAGTTGTGACAGTCAATCCCACTGTTCATTGATAAAAGAACAGTCCAAGAGTTGACAGTGGGTGGTGTTGACTTTATACTTGTATTCCCTAGTATTACCATTCTCATCATAAAATATGAAAAAGATAAAGCATCAACACAATCAATTCCCTTAAGTTTCTTAAGTACTCAATTGGAAACTCCCTAACTCCATTTTTTTTTTGTCAAGTGAAAACAAGTTTTGATATTTTAACCCGTCTTCATCTGATAACATTTCCATCCCAGGTATCAACCTAATAGCCTTTCTCTGGGCCCTTCTCAACAATTCAATATCCTTTCTGAGGTAAATAGAACTTAGAATCCTATGTGCTCTGCCACTAGCTTGGATGGCTTAAGAAACTGTTCAGCCAGAACACCAAGATATTTTTCTTTCATAACACTGTTAAGGTTAATCCCATTAAAATTATACTAATAAATGAAATTGTGATATCCCACATGCATTCCCTTGCATTTATTATTATTAAAAGCCATCTGCCATTTATTCACCCACCTCACTAAATAATCTAAATTATTTTATAAGGCAGTAGCATCTTCCTCACAGCCAAACACCAAAACATTTAATGTCATCAGTAAATTTAAATAATCTTTCTTCCATCTATGTCATAGATGTAGATCAAAAATAGCCAAGGTCCTAACACTGAGCCCTGACAATTTGATTGATCTCTATTTATAACAACCCTCTGCTTTCTTTCATCTAGCTAATTTTCTATCTAATAAGATAAACTATTCCCACACACCTACAGAGATAACGTTTTAAATAACTCTTTTATGCGGCCTCTAGTCAGATACTTTCTGATAATCCTGATACACCACATCCACACCTCTACATAAACAGTAACCTCTTCTTCAAAGAAGAAAAGAAAGTGCAAACCAAATAGTTTTGAGCTTAATTATTCACTTGTTTATCTTTATTCTGAATTTCATATTTTTGACCCTTTTTAGAGTCATCTATCCAAGGACCACCACTCTAGTCTAGAGTTGGATACATACATAGACCTAGGAAGAGAGTTATCTATCCTTCATTCCCTTCTTACAGACTGTATTTCTAGGGTAAACAAGAAGGTAAAGATTTGTTTGTTACTCAGTTGTAATATGATGTTCAGTTGATAAGAATGAAGGCAGAAATAAAGTGTTTCATATTTCCCTGTTTTAAGATTAAAATGTTGGGATTTTTTATAATTCTACTTGCTGTTCAGTTGTTGGGGCTGTTTACAAGGATATTATGTGTTATCCGGATGATGGAAAGGGAGTGAATTTGGTGTACTTAGATTTTGAAAATGATTTTGATATGGTAACACACAAAAAATTAGCTAAGAAAATCACATTAGTTGGGGTGGGTGGGGGGGGGAGACTAGTAAATTGGACTGTAAAGTGGTTGGAGGAGGGAAAGTA
>NW_013667775.1:60722-69518 GCF_000517525.1 Limulus polyphemus
GAGAGAAAGTAAAAGTTTGTTATTAATAAAGTCCATTAAAACTGGACCCTTGTTATTACTGATGTTCCTCAGAGGTCAGTGCTTAGTCTTTTCTTATTTACATTAATGTTATTTATAGGGTCATTATTATTGAATTAGTAAAGTTTATGGGTGACATTAACCTCTTGGGTACTTAAGATATTAGGTATTACAGAATGACTTGTATCAATTTGTCAACTGGACAATTATAGTAAGTGCAAGATAATGTACTAAAGTTATAATAATTTGTGTCACATGCTTAGTATAGATGTAAACCCACACAACAGTGCGACAAAAGAAAAAAAATATTGGCAGTGTGGTAGATAAGTCACTCAAGCCATTGAGGCAGTGCTTTATTGCTAGAAGCAAAGCCAGTATAATTTTAGGGTGTATTTATAGACACATTGATTACAAGTTAATTATCTCTCTCTCTCTCTATATATATATATATATATTATTAATTAGGCCTCACTTGAAATACTGTGTACAGTTTTGGTTTCCTTATGTAAGAAAAGAAAAGATAGTGACTTATTGAAAGAGGTTCAAAGGAATACTACTAAGAAGATTCTGGAGTTGGAAGGATTAATCTTATAGGGGCAGGTTAAGATTTCTTAAATTATTTTCCCTTGAGAAAAGAAGGGTAAGAGGTGATCTTATTGAAGTTTATAAGATTATCTGGGGGATTGATAGGATAAAGGTCTAATATTTATATATTCTGGAATAAAAGGATATATATTAAGACTTGGAAAAACTGGCTAGGTTTCAGTTAAGACAGTTTTATTTTTCAAACTGGGTGATTGGATTACAGAAAGAGTTTCAGTTAACAGTAGTTGAGGCCAGAATTTTACAAGAGTTTGGATGTGGGAACTGATAATTTCTTAAAAAATATATGGTGGATTTAAGTTTTTATTTTATTCTCAAGTGCAGATGTGCAAGTACAACCTTAAAGGGTTAAGTGGTCCTTGTTGTCCTCATGTTTTGTCATGTGCTGCTGTTTAGAAGGTTGAAAATTTGCTTTAATTAGTAAAGTAAGCTTCCTTGCATTACCAGCATCTGAAATGTCATTAAACATGAGATGCCATTACTGTTAGACATGTGAATAAAGCTTTTGTTTTCTCTCTTGTTTAGTGTCATTATGAACAAGTTGAAGTTCTAGAACAGATCTTAGAAGGGACTTCTGTTGCAGCCATCCAGCCTTCCTGTTTCCGACAGATGAGTGCCCCTCACGACAAGACCAAAGAACAGCTGGGAACAGCTCTTCAGGACACTGAAAAACCAAAATACCAAAGTCTACAGATTGCAAAAGTAAATGATTCTGACAGTATGGAGAATGGAGAACCACAAAACCAAATACCAAAGAACAACTCCGTTTTAACAACAACACATCAACTGTCTAGCACAGCACTTTCTTCTCCAAAAATTCCACACAGGCCATCTACTCTACCTAGGTGATTATTTTACTTTCATCTTTGTAATGCTAAATTTGTATTTATGTGGTCTTGTTTGTTTTTAGCAAATTTTTTATTTCTTTCCTGTTAATTTTTATCTCTATTAACATGAATGCCTAGATGTTCCTATGAACATATTTAATGTGGCAAAATTACACATTATAACACAATAAACAGTGATATATTAACAGTGTATATAACATGTCATATTGCTAGAATGCAGTTCTAACTGGTGTATTGTTGAAATTTAAAGTTTTGCTGCCATCAAACTTTTTTGATAGGCTTAGCTCTGTCTGTTCGTGTTTATATGACCAGAATGAGAGGTAGCTTGGTTTGGAATAATGATTGTTTTTGGGCTCATTGTATAGTGTTTAAGAACTATGGTGTAGAATACTTGAACTGTTTTATTTCCTTGTTAGACAATCGTATTTTATTTCTCATGCCTGTGCATTATCTGTAAAGGTCAAATAAATCCAATTACATTATAAAGTCCTCCAGAGAAACAGCAGTAAGTTTACAGACTTATAACGCTAAAATCTGGAGTATGATTCCCTGCAGTGGACACAGCAGATAGCTCATTATGGCTTTGCTGTAAAATAAACGAACAAACAATACATCATAAAGATACAGTCTCAAAATAAAACAACCCAACCAAACTACTATTAAAGTATATGAGCAAAGTATAGTCCTATTATTTAATGTCGCAGGAGTAACAGTCAATTTTTTGATATAATACAAAAAGATACAGCATAACTTAAAAAAAATTGCTTTAAAAAATCTTTTCACAGATACATAGAGAACAACAGGGTGGCTCAAAAAAATGTACCCACATTTCGAATGCCCATATGATTATAATAAATTTACCTACTGGCTCAAGTTAACCTACAAGCCAGCAAGACATCTTTATTAATATTTCATACAAGAAATTAACTGTATTTACACTGCTGCATCATTTGAGATGCTCAAACTGGGCTACACAAGCATTCAAACAATCATGACATCTACAAGAAGTGCTTAACATGCTGTTACACAATTTTTAACTCTGATTTGATGAAAAGGCCTTTGTGATCTATTGATTGAATTCATCATACATTCTGCAACATTATCTGATATAAAAATAAAACTTTTAGAATCAATATACAGAAGTTGTATAACTTAAAGGATGGGTAATTTTTTTTTGGGGGGGGGCAACCTGTGTAATACTATTATGTCAGTTTGGCTTTGGTTGTGTTGTTAGGCACAAAGCTATGCAATGGGTTATATGTGCTATGCCCACCATGGGTATTGAAACCTGGTTTTAGCATTAGATGCTTTGAGACTTATCACTGAGCCACTGTGAGGCACAATTATGTTGATTCATTCATTTATTTTCAATGTTTGCAGGAGCAACTTTATATCAGGATCCACCAAGAAGGCAGCACAAGATTTATCCACATCCGGAGATTATGTTTTAACCACTGCAGTAGAAAGCGACCAAATCAACATACCATTCAGTAAAGAGAAATTAACTCAGGCCAGTAGAAGAACACATTCCAGCATTTACTGTACACCGAACGGTAATCTCCCTGCTAGACTCGCACAATCTGCGTATAATGAAACTCCTATCAATGGAACCTACCCAGGACATTCTGTGTGTGCAAATAAACGAAATCAATACTTAAAAAACAATTCTTCTTATTCTGTGATTCAACAAGTCCGAAATCCAACCTACGATTTGCTAGAGATAAAAACAGCGGAGAAATCTAGCCGACCCAGTGGGAAGGATTATTCAGATGTTATGGCCATTGATAATAATAATCCTTCCATCTCTTCAGGTGAACTGGATTACCACAATATTCAAGGAAGTCAGATATCCATTAGTCAGGTCGGGAAAGCTTTCTTATACTGCTTTATAAACTTATATTTTAGTATAGACACGAGCATAATCTATATAAGTAAAAAAAGATGGTTATTATTATTATTATTAGTTAATATGACAACAAATTGGGGGATTCAAACTTTCAGAAAATTTTAAAGATATTTTGCAAAACTGCACAACACATTCTTTTAGAAAGACTTGTTAGATGTAGAATTTTTGGAAGAAAGGAAGACATTATGCTATTGGTTAAAAGAATTTACAGAACGTCACACTTTAGCCATAATAACCCATCCATTGTTTAAAAGGATTAAGATTATTTTGTTTGCTTCTGAAGTTAAATTTTGTTAATTTTGTATTTGAAATCTATACAGTGTTAATTTATGTTTACATTGTTTTTATATGCAGTTTTATGCTTAATACCCCCATATGCCCACCATAGATATCAAAATGCTGGTTTTTAGGGTTATAAGACCTTAGGCTTACCACTGAGTTACTGGGGGGGAATAGTATATCAATATAACATTGTGTGTTAATTGATCTGCATATGATCTTATATAAAGTTGTTTTGTGAACCTTGAGATTTGATGGGCATCATTTAATGAATGTTCTTTTACAGTTTTGAAACTTGTACATTATACTTTTAATTTATTTCTCTGAATTTAGCATTCTTTTACATATTGTTTTTTGTATATATATGTAATTTCAACTTTTATACAAAAATCTTTATTTTATTTAAGAAACAAAAATATTTATTTACTTCTTCTCTTTCATATTGGTTAACAGCCCTTTGTCAGGGGCTAGAAAGTATGAAAGATTGTTCTGAAAGGGTGTTTCATTTATGTATATTTTAACCCTGACCACTGCCAGATTAGCCTATTAGCATAAATAGCAAATGCTACAGGCCCTGAACCCATAAAAAATTTTTCCTTCACAGTTTACTTCTTGAAGTTAACAGTTCTACTCTAATCATTGTCTTTGTCGCCAAAAGTGTTGAAAACATGCAATTTCGAAAGCTGAGTGTTTGTCAGCTTGTTCATTCAAGAGAAAGATTAATTACTGATGCTTATTAGATAGCTCATTTATCATGAATAAAACAAATATTTTGATATAAATACATGTTCCTCATTTACAACTACTACAGTTTGTGAAAATTGAATAAAACTGTATCACTCATAATAAAATTTTAAAAATTAAATGACAGTAAAACACGTATTTTCTGACAGAAAGGGGCCTCATCTTCAGAAAATGCAACGGACCCCACAGATGCTTAATCTGGCACTGCCCCTGACAAAGGGCTTTTCACCAGTCTAAAAGATAGGAAGTTAATAAACCTTTTAAAGTTTAATTTTAGAATATTTCAGGAGTGTTTGTCTTTATTTATAAAAAGGTAAAACATAGGCTATTAAGTTTTTTCCCACATCCTGCAAAAAAAAAGTTAGGAAAAATATTGGATGTAAGAGTAATTAAGAGTTTCAGATTGAAGATCCTGATTCAGATGCTGTGCATGCAGAAGGAACAAATGACTAACAAATTAAAATTCTGACCAATTATTATCGCCTTACATTTATATGTAATAACTGACTGTTTGTTGTTTAAAATAGAAAGTTCTTTACTTTATTGGCTGCCCCCCAGTAGCTCAGTGATAAAACTGAAGTCTTATTATGTTAAAAACCAGGTTTCAATACCCATGGTAAGCACAACACAGATAGCCCATTGTGTAGCTTTGTGATTAACAACAACCAACCAACAACGTTATTGACTGGTGAAAATAAAAAGACAAGCACTGCATTACAATAAGATGCGTTAGTGAGATAAACACACACACACATGCATACATACTTAGCATAGAGAATAGATGTTAGCAAATAAACATATTTTTTAATGTGGCCTTAATAAACTTACTACAATTTTGATTGAGTATTTGAGGTATATGTAATTTATCATTTGAAACATTAGTAAGCCACTAACCCTACTGAGAAAGGAAGCTTGATAAGTGCCACTAGGAATCATGTAAGCATAGCTGTTCTGAATAAATTTGCTTAAGATATAGTTGTGAGATATATTATTGCATTGGGTTTGTAAATGACTTTGGTGTAGCAGTAATTTGTTTGAAGTTAAGCACAAAGCTACACAATGGGCTATCTGTGCTCTGCCCACCACGGGTATCGAAACCCGGTTTTTAGTGTTGTAAGTCCGCAGACATATCCCGCTGTGCCACTGGGGGGCGTGTAGCAGTAGAAATAAATATCAAGATTTTTAAGTTAGTTAACATTTTGAAAATCGAGTAATTGGCTTGACTATTTTTTTTTACTATACAATTGTCAGTATTATCTTACTTCATTTATCAGTTTTGTTTATGTTGGTGAGAATAAGAACAGTCACAAATAGTAAAAATATTTTAGTCAATCAATTTAGAATTTTTCTCTAACATTTGATGCCTTATCTAATAGCTATCTACTGTAGCATCCTCTGGCTACCAGTCCATAGCATTTAGCCAGTCCAGCTCCCCTGTTGACCAGCTTCACTTGGAGTCACATGGTTGCCAGCAGGTGGCACCACCTTTAGCTTTTAACAATCCTATGTATCGCTTCTCTGAAAGTGACAGTCTGCCATTTGACAGTGCCAAACCCAGTAAGCCCATCAGGGATAGGGCATCTGTAAGCAGCTCTCTCAGCAGCAGTCACAGTGTTGATGACTTATCTGTTGTTGGTGAACCATACTTAGGTATGTTAAATTAAAGAGATTTCTGTTTTATAATAACATAATATACACCTGTGGGTTTTATTTAGACATAGGACTTTTCTCAGTACACTGTTTTTGTTTTATAGTGTAACTTTCTTGTACAGTTATAGTTGTTAGTGCATGCTGGTAATTCTTGTCAGTGTTGATACTTGTTTAAGTTAGTGTTCTTTCACTTAGTCCAATAAACTAAATTAAATAATGCACATTTGAAGTTTCTCTCAAGCTAAGTATGTATACATATATACTTAAAATAAATTCAGCTGAATAGCCAATTAATACTGTTTTAATATCTTCCCATATCACTCATTCCTAAGTCTATTTTTCTTGACTAAACAGATCTGGCTGAGTCTGCTTCTGTAATCACCATGTCTGGACACCACTGCTATCCACCTTCTTCTTCATCTGAAGGAGACAGCTGTGAGTCAAGCCCTCCAAGAGATCGTCATGCCCCTTTCAAATCATCTGCTTCACACACAAATCCTCATTATTCTAGCTTATACCAGTTAGTATCCTCACCTGTAGGATCTGACCATTGTAATACATGTCCACGAGAGGGTGGGCCTCGCAGACGAAAGCTAGAACGTCAGACATCTTTTGATGTCATCGGTTCAAACGGAAGAAAAATGTAAGTTTAGCGATTTGTAGTACAACAGTAGAAAGAAATATGTGATCATGAACATCATAGGCTTTGAATTAAGAGAAATACTAAATGGATATGGGGAAAGAACAAGTCTGTGTTTCTTTTGGCAGATTAATACTGTTTTCTTAAAGATTCTTCTGTGAAATCTTTTCCATCTTATATGGTAGTATTAGGATAGTTACGTATATATGTATTGATTTACTATCTGGATTTTAGTTTGAAACTTCAATTATCCAATTAATGACAGAATTAAAATATTTGTTTCATCAAGAATAACTTTTTGTTTAGTTTTTAATTCAGATTATACATTATATATATTATGTTGCTATAGGAAGGTTATTTTTGTTAAATGGTTTTTGCAAGTTCAAGATTAATTTTTAGTAAAATATATACTTATGCCACAGTATACTTATTGTCGATCATAAAAAGTGTTTTAGCTTAAGTTAATTTGGCTGTAATGCTTTTTTTTTGTGATTGATGTAAGTTCAATTTAGCGTGTGTAATATTACTGCAACACAATTTTATAGTTACTTTAGTCCATCAATCAAAGTTTCATATGTTTCTTGACTCGGATATGTGGGATATGTACAACCAGTGGCTTTTCAGTAATGTAAGTTCTGCTCGTCACTGCTTCAGTTCAGCATATGTTGATATCACATGCTTACAGTCATTAACATAACACTGTATTATAAACCAATCAGCAGTAAATACCTTACACAAAGCACATGACTGTTAATTTACATTATACACAGTAGTGTAAGCAGGAAACTTGTAAGTTGTATTTAATAGAAGGTATGTATGTATAATGTAATAAGTGGGTAATATTTTGATTATATTGAATAAGGCACGTACACCTAAAGGAAGAAATAATGATAACATAATTTCTCACAAAATAAAGAAGATAATACTTAAATAAGATCACCTGTTTGTTTGTGAAAGATAATACTTAAAGAAGATCATCTGTTTATTTGTTAAAGATAATACTTAAAGAAGATCATTTGTTTGTGAAAGATAATACTTAAATAAGATCATCTGTTTGTTTGTTAAAGATAATACTTAAAGAAGATCACCTGTTTGTTTGTGAAGGATAATACTTAAAGAAGATCACCTGTTTGTTTGTGAAAGATAATACTTAAATAAGATTATCTGTTTGTTTGTGAAAGATAATACTTAAATCTGTTTCTTTGTTAATTTATTGAATTTCGTTCAAAGCTACTCAAAGACTGTCCTAATTCTGAAGTGATAGATTAGAGTTTATTTGTTTGTTTTGAATTTTGCACAAAGCTACACGAGGGCTATCTGCGCTAGACATCCGTAATTTAGCAGTGTAAGCCTAGAGGGAAGGCAGCTAGTCATCACCACCCAGCACCAATTCTTGGGCTACTCTTTTATCAATGAATAGTGGGATTGACCGTCACATTATAATGCCCCCACGGCTGAAAGGGCAAGCATGTTTGGTGTGATGGGGATTCGAACCCGCGACCCTCAGATTGCGAGTCGAGCACCCTAACCAGATAGGTTAGAGGGAAAGCAGCTAACCAACTCTTTGGCTACTCTTTACCAAAAAATAGTGGGATAGACAATATCACAATATCGTGTCCCTACAGCAGAAAGGGCAAGCATGTTCCCACAACCTGTAAATTTTGAGTAGACTGCCCTAACCACCAGGCCATACCAAGACAACTAAGATGATACAATAATCTGTAATTTATATAACTTGTAGTCTGTTGTATTCACTATCAAAAAATAGTTAAATAGGTACAATACCAAAGAAAAGTATGTCATATTTTGTTCTCTTCCAGCATCACCAGAAAAACTACAAAAGTAGGGGTTAGTCAAATAAAAAAACTATGAAAAATACTTGAGTGGGTCAAATATGATAGTTGTTACCCCAGTAAACATCTGATCACATACTGTCTGAGTCACAAAAACGTATTGTTACGTCTCCGTTCGTTAGTTAATTTTTCGTAAATTCGTTCCGACGAAACTTTAGCGACACAATTCCTTTCTTAAATAAAACTGGGTTATTCTTTCCGAATACAACTTTACGATACACTTAATTTCAACAGTCGCTCTGTAACAAACGACTA
>NW_013667775.1:70272-72591 GCF_000517525.1 Limulus polyphemus
TATATATATATATAATTTCAGATTCCTTAAACTATGTATTTACAATTATTTATGTAAAACAAGCCTGTTAAAATGAATGGTGAATGGTCATCAGTCTAATTATAGTTTTCTTTAGTCTCTGCAAGCAAGTGCATCTAATGAATTTAAATATGTATTTACAGAGAGGATCTGTGGGACAGTGATTCTTTAGATTCAGCATCTGACCTTCTAGAAATACTGAATAAGAAACATTTATCTCGGGGAGGAAAAGTTGCCCATGGAAAAAATTGTAAGATGAAGAAAACCATCGAAGAGGTATGTCGATTAAAAATATGTATATTAGAATTCATGATTGTTCATGATACACATAAAAATCTACTTATTTTCATTTTCCTTAATTTCTATTTCTTGTCTTAAAAGTGTAATTCTCCCTTTTAATGTGCCAGATAGTGCAAAACGGTTTGTAATATTTTTTTAAATAAATACTTATACCATAAGTTATATCAATATATACATTACTATACTCCTTTTCATAAAAAATGGCTCTCACATCATTACTTATATGTAATGAATACTTAGTACTAATTTTCGATACAAAAAAGAGTAATATGTATAATGTACTTTAAGTGTATATGCTCCATCAAAACCTTTTGGGCCTCTAATACTTAGCATTATTCTGTATTGAAATTGTATAGAATAGTGTTCGTCAAAATATAAGTATTTTTAACTCCTGCTATTTGCCGTTGCTTTACACCAGAAATGTTCATTTCATCATGTATTATAAACTTTTGTACATACTCTAAATGTTTTCACTAATACCAGATTTTCTTTATAAATTCCCAGTATGAGAAAGAAATAGAAAACTTAAAACATCTGATAACTGAGCTACAAAGCAAGCTGAATCAAGCAGAAAAAAAGCTTTTTCGTCGAGAGTTCAATACAGAGCAGGTTATGGCAAACTGGCATGCTAAGTTGGAAGCTGGTGAAGAACGTCTGAAGAAACAACAAGAAGAAAAAGATCAGCAAATGAAAAATATTATTACCAGGTAGATATACCCTTCATATTGCTGGCTTTTCTACAGTTGTGAATGACACATTGTTTCAATGTGAACCAGAAAATAATTAGAAAAACTTATGTAAGGCATTTGAGTGTGAGAGCTTTTCTGTGAATTATAAATAAACTATAAGTAAAAATAAAAGCTAATTCAAAACTTATACATCAAATAAACACTACAATAGAAAAACCGAACAAACAGAAACGAATAAAAATGATGAAGTTTCAAAACAGGGCATTTAAAAACTTGTGACCATAAATATCTTAAAGTTTTTGGCATTTGTAGTAATAATGATTATTTTTTATTTATCAATCACAAAGCAATAAGTTATTTGATTTGTAAGTGCTGTTGTCAGTATTATTTTCAATGATCAAGTGAAAAACATTTTATTTTTATCATTTGCTTTCATACCATTTAGGTATTTAAAAACTTTAAGCTTGTATGTTAATTGTATTCATTATAAGATGAAAGAAAACAGAATTTTTTTTAAACATCGGTGCTCCATATCTAACACTTGTTCTACACAAAAACATGTGTTCTATGTTTTCTAAAATCTATATTTGCTGTATAATATCATGATTTTATGTGTCATAATAAGGATGTTTATAAATAATAGGTTGATTACTGTGGAGGATGAGTTGCGACGTGAACAGCAAGAGATGCAGGGATTGATTGTCGTCAAGCAGAAGGTAATTGAAGCACAAGAAAGAAAGATCCATTCACTAGACTCTGCTAATGTGAGGCTTGTGAAAGCTCTGAGTCAGTTAAAGGAACGCTACAAACTTCTGGGACAAAATGGATTAAGAAACTCACCTCCACTACAAGTACCTCTCCTGGAAAATGGAGAACTTCCTTACAAGAGTAGTTCTTGCTAATTTATCTAAAGACTCTGTTGTCAGCCCACCAAGGTGACGTGTACCTCCAGGCCTGCTGCTAACAGTATCAGCCAGTGCAATTTTTTTGTGTTTGTATTAGAATAAATGCCCCCCAGTGGTACAGCAGTATGTCTGCGGACTTACAATGTTAGAAACCGGGTTTCGATACCCGTAGTGGGCAGAGCACAGATAGCCCTTGTGTAGCTTTGTGCATAATTAAAAACAAGCAAATGAGAATAAATCATTACTTTTTAGTTGTGTGGTTGGTCATTCTGGCAGTTATAAAAAAAGAAAACATGAATGAAGTGATTTCCTCAAAAGAAAAAAATTCTAAATTTTACTCTTTAGGAAATGATTACTTTATTATTATTTTACTTTTGGATTGGATGAGCATTTCTCTTTATATTTAG
>NW_013667775.1:73273-75099 GCF_000517525.1 Limulus polyphemus
ACTTTTGGATTGGATGAGCATTTCTCTTTATATTTAGATGTATGTCTCTAAGTTATAGATGGACTTTGTTCTTTTAAAATTGGTTTGTCAAATCAATAGAAAATTTTCAATTGTTACCTGAAGCTTATATCAAAATTATAAATATTAAGTTCTTCTTAAATTGAAATAAGGTAAGATAATGTGTTATAAAACAAGTGTGTTTGTACACTTACAAATAACTAGGGAAATTGTCTTAGTTTCAATTAGAACAAAATGATGCACCAATGTATTTGTTGTAAGTAAAAAAACAGCTTCCCGCATATGACGATTTTATTGTAAAGTTGTGAAAACTATATTCAAAATTGCACAAACTGTGGATTTGCTTCATTGAATATCGTTTCTCTTTCTCAATTAAGAGTATCTAGAATCTCAGATTTATCTAATTATTATACAGTTTTTGTATGTTTTTGTCCAAATTTGCTCATTGTGTTTGTCTGATTTTATCTTGTAAATTTCTCTTACCTCACCCTCTTCAGATTGCTGAAACAAAATTGCCCAAAAGTGAAGTAAACATACTTTTAGATCCCTTTTTATTTGTTAATCAAAGTAGTCTCTTTCCAGAAATTGCTAGATATTTTTAATCAGTAATCAACTTTATTTATTTAAAAGCTAAAAGGTGCTTGACATTTCTTTATTAGATGTAAGATAGTATTCATGTTTTGATACAAGTTCTGTCAAAAACAAGTTTGGAACTTCTTTGAAATAATGTAAACTAGTGTATACCATAATAGTCTGGAATGACCATTTTTGTTGAGTTCGCTGCCTTGGGTTATTATAAAAGGTGTCTTATATGGTTAACCCCAAGAGGCCTAAACTTTACATGGTGAAGAAAGTAAGTACATGGAAAACTGAATCACTTTAAAGAAAAATATTAAGTTTTTAAATCTGCATTACACTGTATCAGTGTATTCTGAGATAATAGTGTAAATTCATAACTATTCTTCTGGACCTGAAAGATGTTGTGAAGTACAGGTGATGCTGAGTGCCTGTCAGTATACTCTTCTCATACTACTTTTGAGTCTGATGTATCAACACATTGATTAATGTTTTAGATAGAACTAATGCATTGCTTTCAGTCTGCCTGTTCATAGTTCTTATTACAGTGTTCCTTATATACTAGGTTGCTAGACAATTTATAATATGGAATACAAAAGAGTATCATAATGGTAACACTTCTTAATTAAACATAATACTGTAATGCATTTTACAGTGCTGCTAATTTTCTTTTCGATATATCATTATTCTTGTAACAAGGTGGTTGGAACACAAGTTTTGTTTTTTCTCAATCCAAAGTAGTCAACAAACTTCACACACAGACACACATTATTTTTGTGTGTAAGAAAAAGTTAGAGTTTTATCAAACTAATGTTTACTTTTTTGCTGATAACTGTAATCAGAGTCCGGTTCATAATCTGGTAAATTCAGAGATTTTCTTACATTGTAGGTTAATGTTTTGCAATTTGTTTTTGTTAGATAACATTTAAGAAGGAGGAGATATATGTCTTTTTTTATTTTGGTTAGTGTTGTTTTCTATTGAGATACCAAGACGTACGTGATGGGATATTCGTAAACTTTCTTTTAAGAGCACTAATTAACAAAAGTTTTAACCTGTATGTGTTTCACAACTTTAATTCTCAGCATTCTGTTTATACTGTTTTTTTTATTTCAAACAATATTGATACTTGGCATGTTTTCAAAACGAGACCCAAAACTCGTGCGCTTGTTGACTATTCTTCTTCAGGAAAATAAAGGGTTAAGTTTAATGAGTGTGATGAAATATATAGGCT
>NW_013667775.1:75783-88126 GCF_000517525.1 Limulus polyphemus
TTTAATTGTGTACCAGTTTAACGTTGAATATTATTTATGATTTTAACTTCATACACAAGTGCCAAAATACTATAAGTACGTGTAGGATTTTAGTTTTGGTGAAGTTGTAGTTTAAATTCTATATACCCATTTTTCTTAGTCGAAGTACATGATGGGCCAACATACGATAAAGTGATAACATTGTTAACAGTCTTATTTTGATATAAAATGAGAACTAATCTTTCTAGCATCACATCTTTATCATTATTTGTTGTTACTAAAAAATTGATAACATTCAACTGTTGCACTTTGTTTTTTTAGCAAAAGATTAATCAAGGTTGCCTTAGGAATGTATAAAAGCAGAAGAAAAGGTAACAAGTTAGGGTTAATTTTATTTGGTTTCATTTTTCATGTTTACTGAAAAGTAAATACATTTCGGGGAAATTGAGAAATAATGAATAATCAATAACTTTGTTTCAGTGTAAAAAATGAGATATCCAGACTTCCAGTGTTGTGCCCATTATATGGTTCTTTTTTTCATATTATAAAATTGGCGTAGCAGTTCACTGAGCTATAAGTCATATACAGTTTCTTCCACTTTTAAATATACCACGATATATGAAGCACCAATAGAACTATTGAAACTTACCAAAGTTTATTGAATATGAACTAAGTTTATATTTAGATAATGAGTGACAAATATGACATTAAAAAAAAAACGACTTTCTACTATCCGGGGAAGGATCAATTCACCATGGAGGATTTACAATTGTATCTCGTATGTTCGTAGGTGTGCGTGTTTATGTATGTAGGTGTGCATGTTTGTGTATGTGAGCATGCATTTCTTTGAATATAGACACGTATTGCATCACTAAGCACAGTCTATATTATAGCTTAAACGTATTTTTTAAAAAATTTGTGGGTATTTCAAGAACTAAAGATTGCTCAATTATGCACCTTAAAAAAACTTGAAGATAAAAAGGAAGACAAAATAAACTATAACAAAAACGATTTGAATTGCCCTGTCACTCAACAGACAAATGTAAAATTATAATATATATATATATATATATGTGTGTGTGTAAGGAAAATCTTGATTTAACCAAATGATCTGTTTGTAGAAAGTACGTCTTTAGTATGTTAGTCACTGCTTTCTCTATAAGAACACTGTATATTAGTTATGTGCCTGAAATATAAGGAATAAATGAGAAATATACAATTTATGTCTTCTCACATATAGTCATGGTCAATGCTGTATGGATTATCAACAAAATAAATCTCAAGAGAACGTTCATGCATAAGTATTATTCTGACATAAGAAGAGTAAGACTGCTCTCAGAAGGAATGAATTTGAGCAGAAAAACTAAGAAACTTGAATACTGTCGGTTGTAAGATTTTTTTTTATTTCAAGATGTATAGAAGTGAATCAGTAGATCACTTGAAGGGAATGTCAATTTCTACAGATGTTATAAATAAATAAAACACTGGTTTAGGTTTCAAAATATGATGTTAGATAGTTATGTATCTTTCTACTTCTGTAAAGTGTGTTTGAGCCAGAGTGAAACACGATTGATCTTGCAGACAAAGGTAGGCTGTTTTAGCTTTTAAACTATGGATTCTTATTTACTGTGCAAGAACTTCACTGTATCTGTTTATGTAGTAATTATATAGCAGTACACTGTGCAGTTAAAAGTGTTTCAAATAATAATAATATATAATTTGTCTCCTTCATGTATGTTTTGTACATATATAGTTTTGCTGGCATAACTTATATATATATATCATCTGTCAGTAAGTATTTAAATTTAGAAATATTTATTCTACTCTTTGTTAGTTCAAGCACAAGATTTATTATTTTTCGATGTAAGCACCTTGTATATGATCAGTTGTAAATAAAAATTTCATAAACAAGCCTTGCTTTTCATATAAAATACCAGAAACAATACACGTGCATTTTCAACTTATCTCATAGTGTATGTTTGATTATTATGTGATTAATGATGTTGCTATATACATTTTTGGGGTTTAATTCTTTTCATTCTAGTTTAGTGTTCACTTCTCTTCAGCAGTTCCACCAAAAGATCAAAGTGAGGGTCACGTACAAGTAACGCTTTGCTTCAAGATCTTGTCTGTCAACACAATTTGTGTTTAAAGTATGAAATGAAGGATACAGTTAAACAAACATTCCTGTTCGCTTTAAGATACTCGTTATTAGATACTATATAACTCCACATTAGTTATAGTATTGGTTGAAGTACCTAACAACCACTTAACTTACAAAACAAGCTCTTTTCTTTGATAGTCACTTGTCTTTCTCAAAATATATGAATAGTAGTTTAGGAATAACCCTAGTATATAATGCTTTTTTTTCTTTTATGGTACAAGTTTCACGGTCTTACACAGAATATACAATCACTCTCCATGCCATTAAGGTTCATAATTCAATGGCTCATTTTAAACATATTTATAAGTTTGTTTGTTTTTTAACTTTAGCTAAATTCAACTCTGTGTTTCCTAATAATGCTGTTGTTATAAGAAGTGATAACTTTGTATACTTGATTTATAAATAAAAAAATGTTGTTCATAATAATATAGCTGATGAAACAGTTAACTTGAAAGAAAGAACTTTTAATTTACATGCTCTTGTTCATGCCTTTTAAATCTGTTATAGCTTTAAGGCCTGATGTCAACCAAAGTTATGTTAAAACTGTTTAACTCTTTAAGGCCTAAAGTCAACAAAAGTCATGTTTAGTTTGAATATAGGCCAGGTGGATAGGGGCGCCGGACTCGCGTTCTGCGGGTCGCGGGTTCGAATCCCTTCACATCAAACATGCTCGCCCTTTCAGCCTTGGGGGCGTTATAATGTGACGGTCAATCCCACTATTCGTTGGTAAAAGAGTAGCCCAAGAGTTGGCGGTGGGTGGTGATGACTAGCTGCCTTCCCTCTAGCTTTAAACTGCTAAATTAGGGACGGCTAGCGCAAATAGCCCTGGTGTAGCTTTGCGCGAAATTCATAACAAACAAACGTACAGTTTGAATATATATATTTTTAAATTCTGTAGAAATTTTAGAATCCTCTGCAAACAGCCTAATTGTCTTCAGATTTTATCTACGTAAGTAAGCTTTGTGTGTTATAGATTATTTAAAGAGATCGGGTTGCTGAGAAGGGCCTAACTTGGCTACAGAAAAACTCTGGCTGTAACAGTATTTGTCATTCCAGTGTATTTATTTTGATCATTCATTTGTTTTCATGTTATGGGAATCCCCTGACGACCAACAAGTGTTGTAAATTCAACTGGTCAGCGTTTTATTTTTTTAATTTACTGTTCTTGTGTAAAAACAGCTCAACTTTGCAATGTGATATTTGTTAAATTCAACCATACTGCCTTCATCAGTCTTTGAAAAGTAGAAACTGTTCAGTAGCTTAACCGTAACTTCGAGGAATATAGACTTTAGATAAACAAACTGGGACACCAAATTTGGTTATTTAACAAATCAATGTAAAATTAGAAACTGCAAATATAAAAGTATTTCTGTCAAAAAAAAAAGTTGCGGATGATTTGTTATTTTATTTTCTAAAGATCCCCTGAACAGAAATCGATAAACTTGTTAACTGTTTTTGAAGCCAGAATGAGTTAAACATCAGTATAGAAAGAAGTTAAACGTACGTCTGAACTTATACTGGTGATGAATATAAATGTATGTTTAAAGAAACAATTATCCATGTCTTAAGAAGTTACTTCAACTCTGACAAAAGTTTATTATAAAGGGTGTCCGAAAAGACAAGAACCACAGGCACTTCAATGAATTTTATAGAATGTGTTCCACGTGCTGTTCTTATAATTCGAAACGAGTTTGGATTAACAGCATGATTAACTCGTCCTTCTCATGCTTTGACAGCGCCATAGTCAGTCAGATATCCGAAATAAAGAAAAGCTGCTAATCACTTATGGTTCCAGACACTGTAGTTAAACTATTTAGCCTTAAATTGCTAAATAAACTTAAGTTATGAAAAGTGCCTAAGGTAAACAATACGATGCTCTCTTATAAGGTATTCATGTAATATTAATTGTTAGGTAGTGTGTGATGTTAATCTTATATTTATTCATTTTTTTTTGTCATATTTTTGGGGCGGCCCAGTGGTTAGCGCATCAGACTGAGGAGTTGAGGTTCACTGGTTCGTGTCCCGTTATCGCTACCAACAAGAACAAAAATGCGCTGTGTACTTTGGAACCGTGGGTGCGTTATCACAGTGACAGCTACATCCCATTATTAGGCTTGACAAGAGTTGGCAGTGGGTGATGTTGACTGGCTGCCTTCACTCTAGTCTGTCAAAAGATATTATTAACTTTGAACACACACTAGAAACGATGAATTTTATTCTGCGAGTTGATATCCCATTTATATAATCTTATCACCAACTTCATATTATTTCAGTATTTTAGTACTACTGATTATGTAATAAGGTGTTAAAACTTTTCTGATGGCATGACAAACTGTAAATTTTACACTTGGTCTCATGTTAGAATTCTTAAACTTTTATTATATTTCGGAAGGCAACACTTTTAAATAAATTTGCATTTATTTTATACGAAAACGAAAATGGTATATTGAAAAAACAACAACAATAATTTACTCACTGCTTTAAAAAATGTGGACACATTTAAAAAACGGACATATTTTTTTTTCTGGTGAAAGATACATATTTTTGTATACAGCTCTTGTGAATATTCATTTTCCTCTACTATTCTCCACGTGACTTTGATTTTATGCCATTAGAAATTACTTGAAGATACAGTATGTCGTTACGTATAACTGTTATTTCTTGCTTTGTTGAAATATATTTATAAAATGGTAAACTTGACTCTAACTTTACATGATACAATTTCCACAATCATATGGTATTAATTGTTATCACCATTTTTAGTCACTATGAGGGTTCTAATATAATCAGAAAAATACCACCATCTGGAAATCGATTTCACTTTATTTTTTTAAAGCGACACTTTACCACCTTTTATAGCACAAAGTTGCAAAAATGTCACAAACTGTTCAACAATATAAAAATTAAGAAGCTTTTATATTTGTGATTCTAATTTTACCAAAAAAAAACAAAAAACAACAAGATTCTCCGAAAGACTTCACCGAACAGTTTCATTCTGCTCATTTGAAAAATAATAGAACTTGAAAATAAAGTCAGTTTAAAACATTTTATGATTTTATAGAAAATGCAGTCCTAATTTGAAAGTTTGATTGATAAAAAATGATTAAGGGATAAATGTTAGTCATTTTACAGCTTTTTCTTTTCATGTGACCAGTGTATTAATTTTCATCCATACTAAAACTAACTGTATGGTATTCTCAGGTGAAACTGGTTTCCGCACGAACATTAAATATGTCTGCTGTATAATAACGGGAAGCTCGATCAGGATGGATTTATCTAAGCGACTGAGTTTAGAGCTAAAACAATAAGCAGACTAGACACGTGATGTATAGTATAAAACGAGTTTTATCATTGTCTCAAAGTAAAAAACACAGATGGTCGCTTTCTACAAGACCTATGAATCAATCAACAGTTGTTGTCTCTTAAGATGTTTTTCCATCGATCGACTTACTTTTAAAACCAAGTAGAACTGTTCTAACCCAAAGCTTCTTACTTAGTTTAAATATGTTAGATTCGTCAATAAATAATGACTAACGCTACCGCGTGACTGGCTGTTCTCACACAACATAGTGAAGACTGTAACCTCGAGATATCATCTACTTGGCCAGCGAAGGACATTGTTGTTGCTGACCTGTTTCTGTAGTGGTTGAGGTTGGAGCAGATATTATCTACTAGAATCAGATTACATGATGAATGTTGAAAACTTCTTTATTAAAATAAAATTTATTTTAGAAGAAAGCCACTTTGGGCTATCTGCTGTACCCATTGCGGGGAATCAACCCCCGGATTTTAGCGTTGTAAGTCCGTAAACTTACCGCTGTCCCATCGGAGAACAAAAGTAATTACACCAAGTGCAGTAATGAACACTTGACTGAACGCTTGTAAATCGAGCACCTAGCGATCAAGACCAGCTTATAAGAAGACAGAAAAGTAAGGAATGCCTTCATACACAACTGCACGTTTGATCGAAATGAAAAATAAGTTAAATAAATAAATATAAGTAATTGTGCAATTAAGTGCTAGTATATGTTTTACAATTCAATGTCAGTTTGCAGAAGTTCTGGTAAGTGTGCTGTGTTAGGGAAAACTGTTCAAAATGTTTTTTTTTTACTGCGATCTAAAATAGAATAAACATCTAAGTTCATATACAATGACAGAGAATCCTCATTACAGTGGATGAAGTATTTCGTAATACAAAATTACAAAATAAGTATATATGCACTAACTTTGTACTATATATTATTTATTTTTCGAAATCCGTGGTGGGCAGAGCACAGATAGCCCATTGTGTAGCTTTGTGCTTAATTACAAACAAACAAACAAATTCCTCGAATGGATTATGACGCTGGAAAAAAGAACCGTAAATAGGTAATAGTACCACAAGGACAGAACACGAACTTCGATCGTTGAATATGAAGTAAAATAAGTAAACTTTGCTGTTATCTGGAATGACTGATTTTTGTTTGGAATGAACCTATTTTTTTAGACACTTATATAAAAAGCAAAGTGCCCTATGAGCCAGGCTTATCACATGTAGATGTCGCTTGATTTTGAAATTTCGCACTAAATAAAAGGTTTGAGTGCATTTTTATCAGATATTTTATTTTTTATTGATGTGATATGTGATATGAACAAGTATACGTAGGTGGAGTGACTATAAATGCTATTTAAATAGAATAGAGGTGATGATAAAATATTGGAATCAATAACAACGAGATTAGTATAGCTTTAGGAGATAGATGGTAAAATAAATAATTTTCCTGAGTTTTTGTAGCTATCGATATGTCTGCAGGATCTGTGAAAAGTTGTGGATTCTTTTTTGTTTTTCTTGGTAAGCCTATCGTTTGTTTTGCGACAAGATACGCAAGGGTTAGGCCTACTTTATTCGTCCATAATTTTGAACCGATAAACTAGAACAGGAGGTAGATCGTTTTAGGCTTCGCGGGCCTGAGGGGGGTCGTGGTAAAATTAAGTAGGGATGCATACATGATCAGATTGACTTTTGCTCGATTACGTTTTATTTTTTGTTTTTATAATATAAAAAAATATATTATTATTTTAATAAACTGTTGGCGAGCCGGAGAAACCGAAATCTCCATAGTTTGAAGACGTGTACCAGAGGAAAGGCAGTTAGTCAATAATATTCACCACCAACTATTGGGCTACTCTAATCGAATAGAGAGATTTGACCGTTACTCTTATAACGTACTCGCATCACTTAAGTGTGGATCCTGGACAGTCCAATACGCTAACCACTAGGCTACGCCCGATCCACTAAGGTCTTCAAAATGTGAACAACAATATTATGCTTCCATAGTTCTTTTTGTGTATAGAATCGTAACATATGTTATACATATAGAGAGTTTCAGCTACTCGGATAGAACATTATTTTTACTTTCAAAATATAATTAAAAATGTAACTGAAGATCTTTGGTTTATATTTACGTATTATAACAGTGAAATTCAACACCATAAGCAGCTTTCCGAGTCTTATAACTTGCACACCATAGCCTGGTGGTTAGAGGGCTTGGGTCACGGGTTCGAATCTACGTTCTATCAAACGTGGGGTCGTTATAATGTAACGGTCATTCCATATATTCGCTGGTAAAAGAGTAGTCCAAGAATTGACGGTAAAGAACAAAACGAACTTACAGATCACCACTACAGTAAGTCTAATTTTGCTTTGTTTTGATTTTCTCTTGTTCAGGATTAATAATGAGTGATGGATTTTCTCAAAATTAGTTCGACCCAAGTGACGAATCAAATAACAAAATTCGACATTTTTGGTGTTGAGACTAAAAAAAAAAAAATGCGTACTTGGATATCTGTTCTATTACTATTTTATTAACTTCAAACAAGTTTTGGATTATAGTTGTGTACAATGAGTAATACCTTTTTTTCTTTCTAGTGCTGTGTCATGTCTTGACGGTAGAGGCCGCACCTATGACAGACATAACAACGGACCCATGCCCATGTCGTTGCTGTTCGGTCAAGTCTCGTAGCGACTGTAGCCGGTATTACCTGTGTGTGGACAATGTCAGATTTTCCAAGAAGTGCAACAATGGTCTCGTTTTTAATGAAGATATCCAGAACTGTGATTATAAAGAGAATGTTATCTGCCCTAATAAACCATCCGTCCCTGAGAACTTCACGTGCCCCTCGATAGCAGGGCTCTTCCCTTACGAGCCGGACTGCTCCTGGTATATACAATGTTCTCACAGAATTCCTTACGTCATGCCATGCCCACCAAATCTCTTGTTTAACCGAGAGGAAAAGGTGTGTGACTATAAAGAAAACACGGATTGTATGGGAAGTAAGTAAATCTGCAAAATATAAAGTTTTATTTTGCTTAAAAAAAATTAATTTCCCATTAATCAATTACACTCTCAGGGCTGGCGCTAACGAGAGTGGTGGTGTTGGTGGTGGGACTAGACACTCTGAAATGTAGTTCCCCCAAGCTAATGCCGTACATTAATATAATTTTATATTTGGCTCTATCACATGTCTCATTTTCCCCCGCCACCCTTAAGAAATGTTGGGACCAGGGCTAAATATATTCTAATAAGTACTAACTTTATATGTAATATGGGACAATGTAATTAGCGCTTGCTGTAAATATATAAATAAACTCTTAAGGTGGCTCAATGTGTTCAAATTCGATAAACGTTTTCCAATTCAAATCATGTAGACTGTATGTATGATTTAAAGTGATTGTTTTATAGTTTTAGTTATGGAAATTGTCCGGTTTTCTTTGTTGTTATTTATCTGTTCTCATTTTCATGTAAGTGTTTCGAATAAAAGCTCATTAAGCCAGGTTAAGCGTTTTCTTTCGCATTATGCATTTTAGACTGTCATATGCAATTAGGCCCGACATGGCCAGGTGGTTAGGGCGCTTGACTTGCAATCTGTGTGTTGCGGGTTCGAATCCCTGTCACACCAAACATGCTCGCCCTTTCAGCCGTGGGGGCATTATAATGTGACGGTCAATCCCACTGTTCGTTGGTAATAGAGTAGTCCAAGAGTTGGCGGTGGGTGGTGATAACTAGCTTCCTTCCCTCTAGTCTTAAACTGCTAAATTAGGGACGGCTAGCGCAGATAGCCCTTGTGTAGCTTTGCGCGAAATTCACAACAAACAAAACCCATGCAGTAATATCAAGTGGAAACTCTTACAGTTTCAAAAATGTGGAAAATTCATTTAAATTAAGAGATTGCTAAACAAACACAAATTCTGTTGAATTTTCGATTCCAAATTGACAGTTTAAAACAATATCGAGTGTAAATATGTATGTAGTTTAATATTCGTCATATATTATTCTACATTGAACAGCAAGCAGAACGTCTTTCTAAATGTAGGAAAGGCGTTAATAAATTCCATTTTATTCCAAAATCCATAGGAATCCATTTACACAGATGGTAAGACATTGTACCATAACGGTATTGTGGAAAATATTTCAAGTGACTATAATCAGTGGTAAGTGTGCAGACTAAAAATTTGGTTTTTATAACCGTGGTCGACGGGGCACAGAAGGTTGTTTGTAATTAAGCACAAAGCTACACAATGGGCTATCTGTGCTCTTCTCACCACTGGTATCGAAACCCGGTTTCTAGCGTTGTAAATTCGCAGACATACCGCTGTGCCACTGGGGGAGGGAGCACAGATAGTCCGTTGTGTATCTTAGCGCTTAACAACAAGCAAACACCAAAAGTGACCCAAATATGCAATTTGGGTTTATTTTTGGGCACCTCGTTAGTTTATCTATCACATCAGCGAGTAACTTATAGCCTTTGATTTTTTATTCTTCTTCTCCAGGAGTACAAGTGACCAATATTTTTCTTTATTCTAAACGTTATACAACTCGTTCACCAGCTTTGTTATTTTTTCAAGAAAATTTCCAAAATTGTAGTACCCCAGTCTTTATCCAGCATAAACAAAAACTGGTGCAAGTATTCGTTTTCTTAGTGTTATTAATCACAGATATTTTCCTAAGGACTATTTTTAACTGCAAATTATATTTTAACTTCCTCATGTTTTAATAGATGGCGCCTTATTACACTTCTTATATATAGGCCTTATATATGTATATAGAACAAATGATCCAAAAATGAAGAATATTCTAGTAAATACATTTATTTATGAACTCTTGAATAGAATTTTATAATCTTAAATATGTTATTTTATATTTATCCACTTGAACTTACTTATATAGGTGAATTTTCGACTGCACAAATATTTTTACAAGTGTGCAATTCGTGATCAACTGCGCACTAAGGAAAAATCCTGTATTAATGTGAAGAAAAAGTACACACTTTTGCAAAGGATTGGTGGTCAAAAAAAATATAAGATGTGCTTTAAAATTAACCTGTGTTTCGTAATTATTCGGTACCAAGGAAAGCAACTCCAAAAAAAGTAGGAACCCGGCATGGCCAGGTGGTTAGGGCACTTGACTCGCAATTTGAGGGTCGCGGGTTCGAATCTCCGTCCCACCAAACATGCTCGCCCTTTCAGCCGTGGGGGCGTTATAAAGTGACGGTCAATCCCACTATTCGTTGGTAAAAGAGTAGTCCAAGAGTCGACGGTGAGTGGTGATGACTAGCTGGCTTCCCTCTAGTCTTACACTGCTAAATTAGGGACGGCTAGCGCAGGTAGCCCTCGTGTAGCTTTGCGCGAAATTCAAAAGAAATAGTTACTTATTTTTAGTTTTAAATAATTTTATCATTTTTTGAAAGCATGCCACATTAGCAATGAATGGGAAATAACATCGGCTAATAAAAAAAAATCTACCCTCCTTTCTATCGTCCAGTTATTCTCGTTCACATAGTTCATTTCGCTCAGAATAAAAGTGTTATTCTGCGTCTCTGCTGATTTCTCACACATAATATATTATCTTTAAGGTTTGTTTGTTTTAGAACAAAGCCATATTGGGTTATCTGGCTTTGGAACCGAAATTCAGATTTTAGCGATGTAAGTCCGTAAACTTAACGCTGTCTTACTGGGGGACTATCTTTAAGATAGCACACTTTCCAATTCTATGTGATCTGTTCGTTATTGTGTGTAATATTAGGAACATCCTGATTGTGTACTTTTTAACCTTCATCACATGTTTGAAAAAAAAGATTTACAAAATTACTTCGTTATCTAAATGACCACAATTCACCTGTATACTCTAATCGATAAACAAAAACACACAGTTAACTTGCCTTTTAACATGTCCAGGTTAACACGCGCTGCTGATGGCACACTAAGCACCGATGTACGTAGTAAGTCTGCTCATTACATACAAGTACTAAGACTGATACCTCCCATCATCTTTTAAGAAAGGCTTAATATACGCACTGAATACAGGAGGAGTTCGAATTTTCTCAAATATACTTTCGTTCAGAAAACAAGTCACTCCTCAGTTAAACCCAATATCTAATAATATGACCAGAAATACTTTGTAAGAAATTACAACTAAACACAAATAAAACATAATCGATTCTTCGCGCACAATGCCAACTTACAGTTAGAACACTGGCGATATGTTATCTTTTCAGATGAGTCCTGTTCCTGACTTGTTAAAGCTGATGGTGGGATTCATGTTCGTCATTTTTCTGGGAACGGGTGAGGATTATTGTCTTTTCCACAGGTAATACACATGTTTGAGCAGCTATTCATCATGGTAGAAAAATTAATCTTCATATCCTCCAGGAAAACTCAATGGCGCCTTCTACAGGCATCATTTGGAGACGATATATCTGCCATATGCTAGTACAAGGTTTGGCAATAACTTTGTATTCCTGAATGACAATGTCACTGCCCACAGTGCACATATTGTACAGGATTATCTCGACCAGGAGGACGTTACAAGATTGTCATGGCCAGCAAAGTATCCAGCTTGTAATCACACTGAGAACTGTTTGGAAGAACTAACTAGGCAACTTGCTAACCACGACCCTAAGCCAGCTACGTATCTGAGTTGCAGCACCTTCTAGTGACAAGTTCGAATGAAATCACGGTGGGATACATCAATAACCTTATCGACAGCATGCCATGTCACCTTACAGAGGTTATTAGAGTACGAGGAAAACCACTCAAATACTGAATGTTTAATATGAACTGATATAAGGCTACAGACGCTATTTGTAATAAATTGATGTTATGTTTTGTCATTATATATATGTTTTAATAAGATTTTGATGTGATAGGTGAAATGCTGAATT
>NW_013667775.1:88210-91202 GCF_000517525.1 Limulus polyphemus
GTGTATTTGTATTCCATCTTAATAGTAATGATCTTATTTTTTACAAAATATGCAAACATTTTTACCAAGACTGTGTATCTTCTGTTAATTTTCCACAGATTATCCTTGGCCGACTGATATTCCAGGTGTGTCGGATGAAGAACTGTACATCTTGAAGTGGAAATGTCCTGAGCTGAGTGGGATTTTTGCACACCCCAAATCCATTTTCAAATATATCATTTGTAAAGGTGGCGCACCAAGCATAATGAAATGCTCCACTGGTCTTCGATTTAATCAAGAAACAAAACAATGTGATTGGTTAAACGTATAATCCAATGAAAAACGCTAAAATGCGTTAAGTCGTATTATTCTTTGTCTTAAAAACAATTTTTAATAACAATAAACTTGGATTTTAAAGCATAGTTAATTTTAAAAATCATAATTTGTGTAAATTACTTTCTAATACAGTAAAAAAGACGAAGTATACAAATAGGTACAAATACTACACATAAGAAAAATAGAAATGTAAAGGAAAGCACGAGAAAAATATTCAATAAAGTGTAATAAGCATAAAAAAAGGCAAATATTAAATGCACAAAATAATCAAATAGAACTTAATGTGAAAAACAAACAAATATAATTTAATAAATATCTAAAAATAGAGAAATATATATATATATAATCAGAAAATAGAACCACGGAAATAACGAAACATAGTATATAATATGTAGAAAAGAAAAAACAAAATACAGCAAATGATCAATAATATAATAAAATGTAAAGAATAAAACACAGCAAATGACCACACAGATTATAAGAAACGTCCGAAAATAAACACCGAAGCGTCGAAATAGAATATAATAAAATGTAGAGAAAAAAAAACCTAAAACACAAAATATAACCATATAAAAGTTAAGAAAAAGAGTTGTTCAAGAATGAATGTAAGTAAAATAGCAAACTATACATAATATTTTTATCCATTAGTTTACGAGAAACATCAATAAGTTGTATAAATTCTCCTGAAAGTTTCAACCATATAAGTTAATTTTTATAACTGAGAGCTTTAGAATTTCAAATAGTCTGAAACCGTTCTACTTTAAACTGATCTACTCTTTTATCAACGAATAGTGGGATTGACCGTCACATAATAATGCCTGAACGAGCGAGCATGTTTAGTGAAACGGGGATTCGAGCCCGCGACCCACATATTGTGAGTCGAAAGTCCTTAACCACATGGCCATGCTTTTAGTTACGAAACATACCAAATATTATGTGTAAAACGTTGGTATAATTCCAGAGTATCACTAAACTATAAAAAATTCATCAAAGTTCCCTTTTCTTCTATTTGTTTCCGTAAAAATATACGATTTCAAAATCAATTGTTAGCACTTAATCACTTACTATCACTGTTGTAACATATACCATCAACTTGTCAAACACAGTGAAAGTGAATACCAGAAGGGGCACGTGGTAATACTTAAAAAACACACAAGTGTGCGACATACATAATAGATTATGGGCAGTAAAATATTGAAACAATCTTTCGTTTCATTTGTTTGCATTTGTATCACCAGCTGTTAAAAGTCAACGTCATCATTCTTTACTTGGCCTGACATAGCTTGGTGTTTAAGGTAAACAGATGGTTAGGACACCTGTGCGAGAAGCTTTGTATCTTTATTTAGACCCTCTGGTGGCTCAGCAGTAAGTTTGAGGGCTTATGACGCAAAAAAACACTGGTTTTCAATACTCGAGGTGAGCTGAACACAGACAGCCGACTGTGCTTAACAACAAAACGAACATCGTTATTTAGTATACACCCGTATTAAAATTTTAAAAAGTGATTCTATTTTAAATAAACTAGCAAACGTCATATTAAGTTGTTAGAAAAATTTACGGACGACATACAAACTCAAGCATATTTTAATACTTCAGAACGATAACTTTTATTTTTGTTTTTAAATGTGTAGGTTGTGTACGAAAGTTAACTTCGACATTAACACCAAGTTATAAAATTCACGTGATTGAGGAACAATTAATTTTCGAACTCCCTTTTGCTAGTGTGAGTGAACTACCATTCCAAATCCCACGAGTCAATGACATTTTAATAGTTTATCTTTATTTAATCTAATTACTCCGAAATGATTAGAACTCACGGAAAGTAAATAACCTTTCCACTAGAGTTATATGTCCAAAACTTTCAACCACGTTGCCAACAGAAGTTTGGTTTGCACTTAACTGTGCCACCACATGTTCCAATTCTAAAAACATCCTCCAGGTGTTTTATGAACAAGCAGGTTATTAAGAGCTAGTTTTAAAACATTTCACATTACTGGGATAACATGATGGCAGATACACGTTTAACTAACTGTATGCCAGAAAGACTATTTTAGTAGTATATCAAATGTTTTTCAGGAAAAACAAGTTCACTGAAATCAACCCTCTAGTGGCCCAGTTGTAAATCTGAAGACTTATAGCTCTCCGGGTTTCCATACCTGTGGTGGGAAAAGCACAGATAATTCATTGTGTAGTTTTGTGGTTTAACAATAAAATAAATAATTGCTAAAATTTTACTGTCTACCGTTTAACCATAACACTAACTCAAACATTTCCAGTAATAATAGCTTATTATAGTTGTATATTATACAATATGAAGTTAAAGCTGTTTAAGTTTTAAACAATAATTCTGTATAAGAAGATTCCCAGTTGACAATCTATATAATTAACGTCAATATCTCTGTGTATCTGTTCCTTATAACTTTCCACATTTCTTGATCAATCACCATCAAATTTAACACAGTGATATAGTATGATATGACGAAGGTCATGAGGAGGGTTGGACCCCCCCCATCTAATTTCATATTGATAGAATTATTGAAAACAGTATGTCTTTCTTTTCGGTATTGGTACTTTTATGTATTTTTATTGCACTTTTGATGTTCATCATGTTAAGAAAAAAATAGAAGCACAATTTCCTATCCTTTGTTATAAACGAGTTTTATTTCACCCGTCCAAC
>NW_013667775.1:91774-93911 GCF_000517525.1 Limulus polyphemus
TTTTCGGTATTGGTACTTTTATGTATTTTTATTGCACTTTTGATGTTCATCATGTTAAGAAAAAAAATAGAAGCACAATTTCCTATCCTTTGTTATAAACGAGTTTTTATTTCACCCGTCCAACTAGTATCTGATAATAACAGAGTTGGTCAGTATGAATTGGGATATAGGGACCAGTATCTCTATTATGTAGTGACTATAAAGCATATGCTAAAATTATAACAAACAAAATGAAACTTGTTATTAGTCAATTAATTAACGATAATCTATATAAGACTGTTTATAAAGGCCTAGCGTGGAGAATTTTCACTAGTTCAGTGCTGTATTAATTATTTTATTATATATATCCATTGTCAGCCTTAGTTGCCACCTTAAATTCATAGCGGATGATGCATGTGGTAATAGCTCCCAAATGCTTTGGGGATATCCCATCTATTAGATAAAATCCAAATGTTGACGTTAAACTAACCAACAAGCATGGAAAAATTAATTAAGGGTGTGGAGTTGAGTGCTTACACTCACAACGTTTTAAGTCCTACTGCCTTTCGCTGTCTGCAGCCAGTTGTGGGAAGGCAGTTACCTTAAAAGTTCTTAGAAATAATACCACCCTAACAACCCTGCCTTTATATTTCTTACGTAGTTCATATTCCCAACCTCATCCCTTTCTCTTGAAGCTTATTCAAGTACAACACGCCGAGACAAGCCCAGTTAATTGAAGTTAATTTTTCGGTCCCGATATACAGAATAAAATTATAATTATAAATTTAGCTACTCAAAAGTAGCTAACAACCTCTAGTGACAAAAAAGAAAGTATTTTCCGTAACGGAAGTTTATTTATTTTTTATATTTTTTCATATTTGTTATAAGACAGTGTAAATAATTTTATACAAAATTTTCTTACCTGCCAGTATTTTTACGTTTTCCACATTTAAGCTGAAAATGCCCTGAACGTTAAAGTAAGGACGCTTAACACTCTTTCAGATTGGCGTTAAATATTACCTTTCACAGACATTCTAAGTAGTTCACCTGTGTTTCGCATACCTGATAGATTCGTTGTCGAATGCCAGCTGTACTTGTTTACGTGTGTTCGATTCTATAAATGTATCATTCCGACTCCAATAGCCAGGTGATGTATGTATGTATATATAATGAAATAAATAGCTTCAATACTATTAATTACATTAATTGTTAATAGGCGATTAAAATGGTGATAGTTTGTTATGAGTAAAAGGCACGACTACATCCATGCATTGTGTATTATGAATTTACAAAAACATGTGTATTTCCTCTGTAATTAACCCGCGATTTGCTGATCTGATGAATATGGACCCCCATCGTCTTTATAACTATTTATGCACCAACCCACTTTGTTTGTTCTTTGTAGAGCAAAGCCACATTAGGCTGATGGTTTGCTTTGTATTATACATAGAGAATATCTAATATCACTAATTGTTTTTCTTCAGTTCTTTGCAACGAATGCTGTCACAAGTAAAAAACATAAAATTAGTCTATATCATACATTATGTGTGTCCCACCGGTAGTGAATGACACAAAAAAGTCGTTATTTTGAGGTTTTCACTAGTCACTCAAACTTGGGTAAATACAAAGAGTTTAAGAAATAGAAAAGTTAGGCGTTTTTATGTGATTTCTGTGCAAGTATTAGATAGATCCGCTTAATAACAGTAGGATCGAACAGGAAAGTTGGGAGTAATCTGAACATCGAATCTTGTCTGCCTGAGTTTTAAGCAATGAGAAATAAACAGATTGGACACGTGTTCGATCATGCAAGAAAATTCACATTGTTTCTCTTGGGCCAATGTAAGTTATACCATTTAGTGCTTTTCAGGTATACCAATGTAAATTATACCATTTAGTGCTTTTCAGGTCTACCAATGTAAGTTATGCCATTTAGTGCTTTTCAGGTATACCAATGTAAGTTATACCATTTAGTGGTTTTCAGGTATACCAATGTAAATTATGCAATTTAGTGCTTTTCAGGTATAGCAATGTAAATTATACCATTTAGTGCTTTTCAGGTATACCAATGTAAGTTATGCAATTTAGTGCTTTTCAGGTGTACCAATGTAAGTTATGCAATTTAGTGCTTTTCAGGTATACCAATGTAAGTTATTACCAT
>NW_013667775.1:93966-105747 GCF_000517525.1 Limulus polyphemus
CATTTAGTGGTTTTCAGGTATACCAATGTAAATTATGCAATTTAGTGCTTTTCAGGTATACCAATGTAAATTATACCATTTAGTGCTTTTCAGGTATACCAATGTAAGTTATGCAATTTAGTGCTTTTCAGGTGTACCAATGTAAGTTATGCAATTTAGTGCTTTTCAGGTATACCAATGTAAGTTATTCCATTTAGTGCTTTGCAGGTATACCAATGTAAGTTATACCATTTAGTGCTTTTCAGGTATACCAATGTAAATTATGCCATTTAGTGCTTTCAGGTATACCAATGTAAATTATACTATTTAGTGCTTTTCAGGTATACCAATGTAAATTATGCCATTTAGTGCTTTTCAGGTATACCAGTGTAAATTATGCCATTTAGTGCTTTTCAGGTATACCAGTGTAAATTCGTAACAGAAAGGTTGCTCAACTTAACATTTTACAAAAGTTCCAAATACTCTATATCATTTTGAAAATTCCCAATTCTAATATCACCACAGATGGATAGACGTCCTTAAAGTTACTGTGATGCTGATGTTTTTTCTTTTCATAACACCAGATGGGTCTAGAGAGTTTCTTTTAGTTAACCTTGTCTGTAAAGAAAAAAACGAAAGATAGAGAAATGTTATAAGCCCATTTGTTAAAGCAATGAGGAGTTTCTAATTTAAGAAAGTTACTTCAGCTTTCTTTATGCCATTAAAACACTTGTGGGGCCTTTTTTTCCGTGTATCTGTTTTGATTTTACTGAATTTTAAACTTATACCTTTTTAACATTAAGTTTCATATTTGGTTGCACTTTTCTGTAGAATGCAATTTCTATACTACGTGATATTATATAGTTTAGTAACTAGGAACTAGGTAAATTATATCAACAAAACTGTTTACTTGTGATTCAGATGTTGGGGTGTCGAATATCTGCAACAACAGCTACTAGAATCCCACAAGACCAACTGAGGTACATTGGAGCATACAAGGAATTAGGAATATTATGATGGTGAAACGCAGGCCAAGCTCAAAGTGAGGTTCAACGCAATCAGAAATAAGTGTTAATAACTTGTTAGCACAATTCCCCCAAACCCTCTATATATCAACATGAGCAACACAACCAGATACACATGTTAATAATTTGTTAGCACAATTCCCAAAAACTGTGTATATATCGGCATAAGCAACACAATCAAGTATACATGTTAATGATTTGTTAGCACAATTCCCCAAATCCCTGTATATATCGGCATGAGCAACGCAATCAGGTATACATGTTAATGATTTGTTAGCACAATTCCCCAAATCCCCGTATATATCGGCATGAGCAACGCAATCAAATATACATGTTAATAATTTGTTAGCACAATTCCCCAAAACCCTGTATACATCGGCATGAGCGTTGATAGTATTTAATTTTTTTTTCTTACTGTATACATAGAACAAATAAACCAGGAAAAACTCATTCATAAACAGTTCTTCTATTAAATATATAGATTTGAAACGTATATAACATATTATAGATTTGTAGCAACACATCCTTCTGCTTTAAATTTTATAGACGATCACAAACAGATATTTGTTGATGTACATGCTTAGATAAAGAAAACAATTATGGCTTTTAGGTAAAGTTAATGTTTCTCAACCTCAGTAAACCCTGCGTAATATTTACCAGTGATATTTCGACTTGCATTCGAACAACCCGTGAAAGCCGACGAAATACAAATTACAAAAACTATGAAAGAAACAAAATGACAGTGGTTGAGTTCAAAAGCATTTATATTTTTAAAAAACTTCTACCTTACAGAGCTGATACTAATTCAATTCTTGTTTAAGGAGTGATTGTTTACTCAATCCCAGTCTTTCAAATACTTAAGAACTCTTACACCGTATCTTTTTGGCAAGATTGGATCATATACGTTTTGCTTACTTTTTGGATCACATAATTCACTTTGATAGTGATGAAGAACAGAGATATCTGGACTTACATCCAATAGTTTTAAACCAGGAAGTCGTTTTGTAACAAAATGAACCCCAAAATATTCCACCATTTCCGGTTTAACAATGTACTTCCGCCACCACCATGCATTACTATAAGGGGTTCTAATGACTTTTGCCAAGGAGACCAACTTCGATACAACTGATTGATCACTTCGAGTTAAATTTGGTATAATGTTAGAATATGATGGAAGCTGAAGACAAAATCGCACCTCACCAAACGTAAAATATCCAAAACGACCAGATGATGACAACGTCTTTAACATCAGCTGAATGCTGGAATGTTGCTTCAACACAAGAAATTCATCAACGTCGACGTTCATAATGTACTCGTAATGAAACATGCTACGGTAGTTACACTCTTGTAACATCGTTCTTTCAAGGAATCTTGTGGTTGGTATAGTTGTTTGAGGTTGGTAAGGGATTATCCAAGGTATGATTGTTATTGGCACACCTTTATCTTTCACGTTGCTGATGAATTCTGAAACTTCAGTTGAAGATAAGTTGTTGTAGATATAAAAGTGGTCGATACCTATTATAGTATAGTAAGCCAGAAACTGAGCAAGAAGGTCCTTATCTGTAAAAGGACCATACAGTGGTTTTACACACGCTGCAATTCGTCCTTTACTCCTTAATGATTTTCCTGGAAAAGACGTTACTGGCATCCAATTGTGTACATGTGACGAATTATGATAGAAAATTGACACGTTTTTTGGAAGGGTACTGGTTTTATTATAAGGAGAACATGTTATAACAACATACAGATTTTTATCATAGGGATCATCCATGTTGTACATAGTGGCTACACCTGGAAATACCGACCCATCGGAACGTAACAAACAGGTTAGTCCATAGAAGTATTCTTCTTTCTCCTTTATAGTAAGAAATTGCAAAAATACTCCAAAAATACGGATAAATGGACCGTTTTTTACGTTTTTCCTGTCATCCCAAAATGCAGAATAAAGAAAAAGACCTCTCCTAACTTGGATCCAGTCTGTTGTTGAGTTGTTAATTACGTTTTTGTGGTTAAACTGTGGATTACTAGAACCGGTTTTAGAGGTGGCCTGAGGGTTAATTCTTAACGAATGTGAATAGGCAACTAGGGTTTTATTAATATACTCATTTTGCAGTGGTTGAATTTTTATTTCTTCTGGTACAGTCGGGCACTGTAAAAAGAGGAAGATCTAAATTAATATATTTCACGTAGTTGCTTTTATAATAATAGCTTTAATAAATATTTCAACTGAAGAAAAGCAGATTGCTGAGAGTATTGACATCCACAGTGAAAAGATTATTGTTAAAACCTTCTTAATTAAGTATCTTATATTTGTAAGGGTGAACGGATGACGTTCAACTGCATACTTCCATACCTTTTTAAAACATTATCTGATAACGTTTTGGATAAAATTAGTCGAAGTTGCAGAAAATATAAAGAAAGAAAACACTAAAAGGTGAAAAATCCCTAGGATCTATGCTAGCCTCTATGGTGTAGGAACAACATTCTCTGGAAGGGAACGACACATTCGACACAACTGCTTCTAGAAGTCAAAATAAAGAAAATTAAACTAAACCTATGTGATATTGGTATCCTCTAAGTTGCAGAAAAAAAAATTCTCTGGAATCTAAGGGAAAGGAATGCTACATTCAAACCGGAATATATTGTTATCCTGGGAATACGATACCCTATAATACCAGTGCTTTTGAAAGGTGGACCTTTCTTCTTCAGGGGCAAACCAGATGCAACCAACAATATTCTCTGGCAAGTAAGGAAAGAACACCGTATTCGTATCATGAAATATTATTATCTTGGAATATGGAAGTAAACAGTAATTTGTGGAATTCAAGGAAGAGTATCATTACAATCAAATCACGAAATAATGTTATCATGGAAAATAAAAAAAAAGTCTTTATGAGCGTAGGGAGAGGACGTTACATTGAAATCACAGCATATCGTTAGCCTGAAAGATCCAAGCAGACCCTATTGGTTCACCGAGATTTCTGGGTGCTTATTGTACTACAAGTTGTATTTTGTTATTAATAGTGAAAAAATACAGATAGCCCATTGAGTAACGTTTCGCTTAACAACAAACAAAGAAATAATGATGCAAACAACAACAGCCTCTACAAGTCAAGGCAGGAACGCCATATTCGAATCATGAAATATTGTTATCTTAAAATATTTAAATAACAGTACTAATAACCTGTAGCATAACTTTGTAATAATATTAAAAAAAGAAACATAGAACTAAAAATGACTTGTTGTAGTAACATTTCCAGAATACTATGTGATGAAAGTTAAGACAAAGGAGGCAAAACTACTTTTAAAGTAAAATAATTTATTTGATGAAACCACAGATTAACTGTACAATGTTAAGATTGGTACTCATATTAAATATACAAAATGCCCAATAATTATACTTAAAGGCTCATTGGAAAAATTTCACGTAACTAGAATTAAGGAAAAGATCAAACATTACAAAACAAAACATCATAGTAAGTTAAGTGTTGGTGTAAAATTAAACGGCCCCTTTTAGTAAGATTAACAAATACCAGGTTCGCTGCTGTAGCTAATACGTAGGGATATAAGCCGTTACTGCTTATCTTTTTACAATTAACCATGAAATTTAGTTTGGACAAACGAAAACTACTGCTAAACAAAACTATTATCATTAACGCAATATTAGAGTTTCATTTGAAATACATAAAAGAAAGCTTATAAATAATGAAATATGGGCATAACTTACAACAATATGGAAATAATGTAATTGTTATGTTTGTTTGTTTCTTTGTTGAATTCCTGGAGATCTGCTTTAGTCTTTCTGAAGTTAGAATTGATAGACTAAAACGAATGCAGTTGGTCAAAACCATTCATCTCTAACTCATGATCTACTCTGATCGAATAGTGTGATTACCCGTCACATTATAACCCCAGAGGCTGACAGAGCGAGCATGTGTGTGTCGAACATCTTGAAACCACAAATAAGCTGGATATACTTACATTAGGTAAAGGTAAAATATTAGTAGTTTTGAACTGTTTCAATAACATAAATTCATATACAAAATACCAAATATTATTACGGTTTTTCCGACATGACTTTAGAGCCATTAAAAAAGGTTTTACGAGTTTGCAGAAGAAGTCATTGTTTTGTGACGTCACATACATTGTTTGAGTAACACTCAAAAATCGCTTGTGTGACATTTTTAGGCCTACTTTTGGTATTCGTACATACAGCACAAACTCTACACACGACCAGTATTCACCAATTATTTGGAATAAATTTTATTCGCTGCTTAGGTATTTCTTGGATGATAGGAAGGGAAACCAGTTGTACAACTGAAATTTAAAGTGTAGTTTATTCACCCAACCCCCCCAGTTTATTGGGGTTATACAGCGGTGTACAGCTGCAGAAGTAAAGGGGTGAATGTCAGAGAAGAACCAGAATCGATCACAAACTTATGTGTAAAAATATATATTCTGATTAAGACATGCGATGGTCAACATAAATTATAATCCCTAGAAAACATTATGTACATAGCCAAGGTAAGTACATCAGGACTTGGATGTAGAGAAAGGATGTTTAGTACCAAAGGTTCTAAGTCACAACGCCCACACACAAACCTATCACAAAGTAAATAGATACAACATTATGGGAAATTAAGACAAAAGGTTAAGCTATTTGTAGCAATATATCCCGTTTTAAATATAACATTAATATGTAGGTACAAGTTAAAAAGGTATTTATGTTTTCTATAAATAAACTTCCGATATCTGTAGTTTCGTGTTTCTCAAGTTTTTAGATTTATATCCAACTTTGATATTTTTATTGATAATGTTTAGTACATGCAAACTTTTCATGAAATAGATCGTGGAAAATATTAAATATTAAAAATAAACGTTATATTTAATATAAGCTGTTATACGTAAAGGAACCAAAGAACACCATTGACAGCCGGTTTTATGACACACCCACAAATGAAAGTACGAAGAGGATTGAGGCACCCAACGTTTCGAACCAGATTCGCTAATCACTAGGCCACACCAGATTCAACGCATCAAACAAAAACTTGCTGCGTAATTTTTTTTATCTAAACATTGTAAACAGATGATAAAAATCCCGTGTTTACGTATTTCTTTCAAAATGATTCCATGAAAATTTAGCGGTCAAGTTTTGAGATGTATTTTAGTTGGGATAAGATCAAGTAAAGAATAAAAATCTTGCTAATATACATCTGAGATTCATTTCGTTAATTTTGTTTTAAAATATAAAGTCTTAAAATCGAGAAGTTTTACACATTTTCATTTGTTCGAATCTCATCCTGAACATAATTATGTCATACAATATAACAATTACTTACGTTCTTGATCTTAAGCACAATTAATAATGTACTAGTAGAAAGCAGGATGATTAAGTGAAACGTAAACCTTTTATAGATACGAGGCTGTGGACATCTGAGTACCATGGTAGACGGTTCTAGTTTTCTCTTTAGTTCCTGTGCGTTTTCAATATATACATAAGTATATATACGTTTCACTTTGCCCTTACAGCTGGAGAGAAAGGTTTATATTAATAGAAACAAAATGTAATGGGTTATAATGGAACGAAATGAAACAAAAGGTACAGATGACGTATCAAACAATGAACCGAGCCCAGGTGCAGTGATATTACAATTGAGACGACGACCGTAAAGAGTCGTATCTCCATTTGTTGAATACAGTCTATCTATCTAGTATCCATGAGGATAAGTTTTGTTGAGTACAATCTATCTATCTAGTATCCATGAAGATAAGTTTTGTTGAGTACAGTCTATCTATCTAGTATCCATCAGGATAAGTTTTGTTGAGTACAGTCTATATATCTAGTATCCATGAAGATAAGTTTTGGTGAGTACAGTCTATCTATCTAGTATCCATCAGGATAAGTTTTGTTGAGTACAGTCTATATATCTAGTATCCATGAAGATAAGTTTTGGTGAGTACAGTCTATCTATCTAGTATCCATGAGGATAAGTTTTGGTGAGTACAGTCTATCTATCTAGTATCCATGAGGATAAGTTTTGGTGAGTACAGTCTATCTATCTAGTATCCATGAGGATAAGTTTTGGTGAGTACAGTCTATCTATCTAGTATCCATGAGGATAAGTTTTGTTGAATACAGTCTATCTATCTAGTATCCATGAGGATAAGTTTTGTTGAATACAGTCCATATATTTAGTATCCATGAAGATAAGTTTTTATATTTAAGTATAGTTTGTAGCTTCTCTAACGTAGCTTCATTTAGACCAGAAACATGTTTATTTTAACAAATCAAGTAAAAAGCTGATGTTTAATACACACACAAAAAGGCTAATACTAATTAGTTCTCTTTGTGAAACAAACATACAACTACAGACAGCTGCTCTGAACCCAGTCGACTAGGTGGGTAAAATTTACACGAAGATGAATTCATACAGTGTTTTTATCTAGTTTTTTTTAGATATGTTAGTAAGGATAACCCCCAGTAAAACTTGAAAAATGATTTGAAGTTTGTTTGTAGCTATCTTTGATTTATCTAAACATTTTACACTATTTTACTTGTTTGTAGCTATCTTTGATTTATCTAAACATTTTACACTATTTTACTTGTTTGTAGCTATCTTTGATTTATCTAAACATTTTACAGTATTTTACTTGTTTGTAGCTATCTTTGATTTATCTAAACATTTTACAGTATTTTACTTGTTTGTAACTATCTTTGATTTATCTTTTCATTTTACAATATTTTACTTGTTTGTTAGTATCTTTGATTTATCTTTTCATTTTACAGTATTTTACTTGTTTGTAACTATCTTTGATTTATAGTTGACTATTCTTCTTCTGATTATTCAATTTAATGAAGTTATAAAAGGATATGAACACAACGTAAAACTATTATACGTTACGCTCTATGAAGTTTTAGACAACTCCTCCTCTATGAATACAACGTAAAACTATTATACGTTACGCTCTATGAAGTTTTAGACAACTCCTCCTCTATGAATACAACGTAAAACTATTATACGTTACGCTCTATGAAGTTTTAGACAACTCCTCCTCTATGAATACAACGTAAAACTTTTATACGTTACGCTCTATGAAGTTTTAGACAACTCCTCCTCAACAATATCCACACGCTTGTTTGTTTATTTTAGAATTTTCATGCAAGGTATTCAAAGGCTGTTTGCACCCAGCAGTCGCTAAGTTTGAAATGACAAACTAGAGGGAAAGCAGCTGGTTAATAGCACCTATTACCAACTACTCAGTTACTTTTGTCTGACCGAATAGTGGGTATTGACTGTTGTTCTTAAACCGTACGGGTCGTGAACCATGATTACTGGCACGGTTATAAGTGTTAAAGTTGCTAATGGTGTCCTATGTTGTAAAAGGTCAAACGTTATGACTGTGAAACGAATTTGAGCCTCTGTCTCATATTTTCTTTCTACTGCCATACAGACAAACGGTGGCTTTTTCTTAACTCTATTTTTGGTTTACTTAGGTGTCATGGACGGTGTTAAAATATGACTTTTTTTCACCCAATGTATCTAAATTTACTTAATGCACGTTCAGGTCACGAAACCTGGGTGTGGTTAACTGCTTTATATGTCATCTGTAAACGAGTTTGATCCAGTTACATCACTAATAACAATATTATATTTCTATTAATATAAATGCTGTCTCTCCAGCTGTAACAACGCACACAAAATTAAACGGCAGCACAGAATTGTCCACCATGGTAACCAGGTGTCCACAGCCCCGTTTGTATACAATATTTAAGTTTCACTTGATTATCGGGCTTTACGTTGCTATATTGTTAATTGTGCTTGCGATTAAAAACGTAAGTAATTGTTATACTGTGTGTAAGAATTATGTTCAAGATGAGTTATAATTAAATAGTCTCAATGGTTTTAGGTTGTATATACTAAAATATTGAATATAAGTCTAAAGAGGTTGTAATTTCATTGTATAGGTCACTGGATAGGCCACATTTGGAGTATTGTATTCAGTAATGGGCTTCTTACCTTAAGAAAGACATTGAAAATTCTTGGAAAGGTTTCAGAGAAGGGTTACTCTAATGGTGCCTGGGATGGAGGGGTTATCATATGAGGAGAGGTTAATATCTCTGAAATTCTTTTCTCTTGAAGAAGAAAAAAAAAGAGTTAGAAGGGATTTGATTGAGGTGTTTAAAATTGTAAAGGAAATTGATAGTGTTGATTCATCATCATTTTTCATATTTAACAGCAAGAATAGCAGGACTAGGGGACACAGATATAAATTTTGGCAAGGTAGGAGTCATCTTCAGCTGAGACACTTTTATTTTTCTTACAGGGTGGTTGGCTTCTGGAACGGGTTGCCTTCGGATGTTGTGGAGGTAGTAAATTTAAGGGAGTTTAAGAGAAAGCTTGATAACTATATGAATGATGAGGGCTGGTTTTAAGATTTGTATTTCATTTTAATTTATTTATTTGATAGTTTAGTTTAGAGGATTGGACAGCCGAGATGAACCAGTATGCCCCTTGTTGTCCCTAAGCATTATGTTATGATATTAATGTTATATTTAGAACAGGATATACTGCTACGAAAAGCTGAGCCTTTTTTCTTAGTTCCCCATAATGTTGTATCTATCAACTGTGAGATATTTGTACGTGTGTGTGATTTGATACCAAACATCCTTTCCCTACATCCAAGTCCTGATGTACTTACCTTGGCTATATATATGTTTTCTAGGGATTATAATTTATGTTGAACATCGCATGTCTTGATCAGAATATATATATTAATATATATATATATATTTGTCACATAAGTTTGTGATCGATTCTGGTTCTTCTCTGACATTCACCCCTTTACTTCTACAGCTGTACATTGCTATATAACCACAATGAACTGGGAGTGGGTGGGGGGTTGAACCAACTACACTGGTTTCCCTTCCTATCATCCAAGAAATATCTAAGTAGCGAATAAGATTTATTCCGAATAATTGGTGAATACTGGTCGTGCGTAGAGTTTGTGATGTATATACGAATATCGAGATGAATAACTTGTCTGACTGAGAGCAGTGGGCCTAAAAGTGTCACGCAAGCGAGTTATGAGTGTCACTCAAAGAATGCATATGACTATACAAAAGAACATTCGCGAGACAGCTTGAAAATACAAGAATCCGGTCAACCAGTGCAAGAAAAAGAAGATAAAACCGAAATATATTATGTGCACTTCTAAAGACCCAGTGAAACAAGCTTTACCATATTACTCTCTACTTAGTGCCTATAAATACGCTTTTGATATAATTCTGCAGTAGAGATTTTTCCTCTGAAAACAAATGAATGAAAAGACGATCAATCAGTTTTTAAACACAAATAGTTTATTGGATAAAACCATACATTAAATGTATGTGAATTAAGGACGTCTGGCGCAAATCTTGCTTACGTAGCTTTTCGCGAAATTTGAGAAAGAAACAATCATTACATATAAATTATTTCCACATTGTTGTAAGTTGTACCCACATTTCATTATTTATAAGTATCTTTTATGTATTATAATTTATGTTGACCATCGCATGTCTTGATCAGAATATATATATATATATTTTCAACTTACCTGACGGAGAGCAGTAGGCCTAAAAATGTCACGCAATTTGTACCCACATTTCATTATTTATAAGCCTACTTTTATGTATCATAATTTATGTTGACCATCGCATGTCTTGATCAGATTATATATATATATATTTTTTTTTTCACACAAAATGAATAACTTACCTGACTGAGAGCAGTAGGCCTAAAAATGTCACGCAAGTTGTTGTAAGTTGTACCCACATTTTATTATTTACAAGCCTACTTTTAAGTATTTCAATTGATAATATTTTAGTTGTTTAGCAGTAGTTTTCGTTCGTCTGAAGTTAATTTTATGGTTACTCGTAAAACGATTAGCAGTAACTGTTTATAATATATCCCTACCTATTGACCACAACAGTAACCTTGGTATTGTTTATCTTACTAAAGGGGTCGTTTAATTTTTACAATATAGGTCAGTTTACACGAACATTTAATTTAATAGACATTTTTTCTACCAACTAGTTCCGATCCTCCAGTTTATATGAAATATTTCCAATGTGCCTTTAAATTGATCTAATTTGATTATTGAACATTTTGTATATTTAATATGAGTACTAATCTTGACAATGTATGTTTAATCTATGGTTTAATCAAATAAATTATTTGTTTATAAAAGCAGTTTTGCCTCCTTTTTTTTCAACTTTCAGTTCATAGTATTCTTGAAATGTTACTACAACAAGTAATTATATTTAGTTCTATGTTTGTGTCCTTAATACAAATTTACACTATCGGTTATTAGTTCTGTGCCTATAACAGGCATCTATCCGTGAGTTTTAGCGTTATAAACTCTCAAGCTTACCACTGAGAGACTCTTAAATTGTCACTGAAGGTACAGTTGAAATTTGCATCTTAAATTAAAGAATCAACGTATGTATACATTAATATCTATATAATAAAATTCAGTGTGTGTGTGTGTGTCACGTAACTTCTAAATCACTGGTCTCACCGACTTCTAAATGGTACTGTTACGTCTCCGTTTGTTAATTAACTTTCCGTAACTTCGTTCCGACGAAACTTAAGCGACACAACTCCTTTCTTAATAAAACTAGTTTATTCTTTCCAAATATAACTTTACCGATACACTCAACTTCAACAATCGAGCTAAACAAACGCTGTAACGTCTCTCGTGCTCTCTGACTGCAGTTCAATTACTCAATATCTACCAA
>NW_013667775.1:106747-115177 GCF_000517525.1 Limulus polyphemus
TATAACTTTACCGATGCACTCAACTTCAACAATCGAGCTAAACAAACGCTGTAACGTCTCTCGTGCTCTCTGACTGCAGTTCAATTACTCAATATCTACCCACACATTACCTTCCCCTCTTTTATATACCAGCCCACCCTATATCTAGTAAGAAGTAGAACATTCGCCAAAGTACAGGATAATTCCAGAAAGTAGAGAGCGTGAGAATCACATGATCTCGATGACGCAACAGTACCAAACGAATTATCTTGGTCCTTAGGTTTGCACAAAGGTAAAACTTTTTGCCCAACCTCTCAGGAAACCCGGGCATTTCGAAACAACACGGGGATTTACCGAAAATGGGCCCCATATTTGTCATTGATTTATATTAGAGCACGAAAATAAATAGGCCTACTAATTATGGTTTGTAACCTTGATTAAAGAAATTTAACTTGCATTATGGCGGCAATGATGATTAAACCGATAAAGGCAAAATAGTAGTTCAAGCGTTAAAATTTGTATTATAGCGGCTCTGTAGGCCCACGGATTCGCTAGTAATTTATAAAAGCAACAAATATTCTAGATATAAGATTCTACCGAAACAACATCCCAAAAAATGTTTAGTTATTATTTTGATTAAATGTTGTTTGTCAGTTTGGGTTATCGGCTTTTCTTACCAGTGTCATTTCTCTATAAAACGATTAAATTGTTATATTAAATCAAGATATAAAGAAGAAAAAAAAAACTTGTTTTATTTTTCAAGACCAAAGAGCAAATGATGACTGTCTTCTCAATACCTATCAGTTCATCAGGAATTAAAGAACATTAGCAATATAATTGTTTTGCTTTTCTTTGTGGATTGAGTGAGACCATAACAAACTTAAACTTGTATGTTTCCATTAAAATAAATAACTTATTATTTTTATAGGGGAACTTATTGCAACGTATGCCAACTGACAATTATATCTATAACAGAAAATAGCTATGTTTATACACCAGCATGAACGACTTTAATTAAGTATTTGCAGACAATTGGCTTGGAAAGTAAAATATTTATAATGCAATGCAAGCCTGATAGGCCATCTATAGTTATAGAATTTAAACGTGACTCAGCTGTTATCCAGAAGTTAATGCATCTTGCATACTAAGAAAGTCACGCTTAAAAATAGTCTCGATAACTTTGGTGCACAGGTGTGAAGGAAGAAATATGTATAAACAAGTAAAGAAAAAAAGGAAGTAACTGTAGGGATGGCTAATATCGATCCTTCAAAAACATTAGCCATCCCTACAGTTACTTCCTTTGTTAAAAAAAAAAAGTCTTTACTTGTTTGATTGTTGTTTTTTTAATACAGTGTTTCGATAGATATAGGAAGGTTGTATTTATGATCAAGTTCTAAATACAATGAGTTTCCAACTGTAATATTTATTATTTATCTATCAATGTTGGTAATTCCTGATTCCCCCTGTACTTAAGCTTTTTGTAGGAACACTCTATTTCTGTGAGAAAGCTAACTTCAAGGGATAATGATAACATCGTTTACACTACACATATATACATAAACATTAATTAATAACATATGCGTCAGCGAATTCTAATTATTACAATTTTTATTTTATAACATTATATACTCCAAATTACATCTGTATACAAATATAGGTACATTATTTAACTACTTATTTTTGGTTACGACTTAGGTAGTTAGTTCGCTTTGATTAAAGTTAATAAAAAGCACAGATAGCCCATTGTGTAGATTTGTACTTAACTTCAACGAAACAAACAAACTTTAAGGTGCGACACGATCATTTAAAGATCTTTAGGATAAATCTTTATTTTTTTTATGTTTTATTTGTGTAAACCTGAGGTTGCTGACTAGCGTTACCCTAGTAATATTTCCATGGTAACGCACAACAACTTCATTGTAGTACACCCCAATCTCTTAAATATCGCAACATTTTCTTCCAATATGTTTTGGGTAAAAATGGATCATACACATTTTTTTCACTTTTATAATCACATAATTTACTTCGATAATGATGCATAAGAGCGATTTCTGGACTTACATCCAACAACTTTAAACCAGGAAGTCGTTTTGTAACAAAATGAACCCCAAAATATTCCACCATTTCCGGTTTAACAATGTACTTCCGCCACCACCATGCTTTGTTATAGGGTGTTCTGATGACTTTTGCCAAGGAGACCAACTTTGATACAGCTGTTTGATCACTTCGAGTTAAATTTGGTATAATGTTAGAATATGATGGAAGCTGAAGACAAAATCTTACTTCACTAAATGTGAAATATCCAAAACGACCAGATGACGACAATGTCTTTAACATCAGCTGAATGCTGGAATGTTGCTTCAGCACAATAAATTCGTCGACGTCCACGTTCATAACGTACTCGTAATGAAACATTCTACGGTAGTAACAATCTTGTAACATCGTTCTTTCAAGGAATCTTGTGGGTTGTATAGTTATTTGAGGTTGGTAAGGGATTATCCAAGGTATGATTGTTATTGACACACCTTTATCTTTCACGTTGCTGATGACTTCTGAAACTTCAGTTGAAGATAAGTTGTTGTAGATATAAAAGTGGTCGATACCTATTATAGTATAGTAAGCCAGAAACTGAGCAAGAAGGTCCTTATCTGTAAAAGGACCATACAGTGGTTTTACACACGCTGCAATTCGTCCTTTACTCCTTAATGATTTTCCTGGAAAAGACGTTACTGGCATCCAATTGAGTGCATGTGACGAATTATGATAGAAAATTGACACGTTTTTTGGAACGGTACTGGTTTCATTATAAGGAGAACATGTTATAACAACATACAGATTCTTATCATAGGGATCGTCCATGTTGTACATAGTGGCTACACCTGGAAATACCGACCCATCTGAACGTAACAAACAGGTTAGTCCATAGAAGTATTCTTCTTTCTCCTTTATAGTAAGAAATTGCAAAAATATTCCAAAAATACGAATAAATGGACTGTTTTTTACGTTTTTCCTGTCATCCCAAAATGCAGAATAAAGACAAAGACCTTTCCTAACTTGGATCCAGTCTGTGGATGCAGGATTTTTTAGTTCTTGGTGCTTAAATTGAGAATTGATAAAGTGTTTTTCGGAAAATCTAGGCTCAACAGAAACGTGCTTGGTTTCTTTAGCTACAGTATAATAATTTGAACTGGTCTGAGGACGAGTTATAAATGAACGTGAAGAATTAATTAAGCCTTTATTGGTGTATTCCTTTTGCGTGGGTTTGTTTTCATTTTCTTCTGATAAACTAGTTTCCTGAAAAAAGAAGAGATTGAGAAAATCATTGGTTAGTACGTTTTTTATAATTGTTTTCATAACACAAGTTTCGAAAAGCATTTCAACCGAAGAAAAATAGTGTATTGAGATAAACATTGAAAGGTTATTGCTAATACTTTTTTAAATTTACCATCTTATAAATGTGAAGAGGTAACGTACACATGAATACTTCTACATGTTCACATTATCTCATAGTGTTAGAGGTAACGTTCACATGAATACTTCCACATGTTCACATTATCTCATAATGTTAGAGGTAACGTTCACATGAATACTTCCACATGTTCACATTATCTCATAATGTTAGAGGTAACGTTCACATGAATACTTCCACATGTTCACATTATCTCATAATGTTAGAGGTAACGTTCACATGAATACTTCCACACGTTCATATTATCCCATAATGTTTTTCAGAACGACTAGTCAAAAATACAGAAAACGTTGAACAAAGAAAACAGTTATAATAATAACGTAAAACTTTAATAGCTCTATTGTAACAAATTAGCTCAAAATAAATCTCAATTCTAAAAAATACTACACTGCACATCTAGAGATAACCTGTAAATAGTGTTAAAATATGTAAAAAAAGTTACGTTTAACGAGTTAAACCCACTTTATTATCAATGTATCTATGTTTATGATTGTTCAAATATCTAAAAACCGTTACATTTAATGAATTAAATTAACTTTAATATCAAAGTATGTATCTATATAATTAATTTTATATTAGAAAACCTTTTCTATTCAAAGTGGCAAAGTAGTGGTCTGCGGATTTACAACTCTAGAAATTGGGTTTCTATACCTGTGGTGGGCAGAGCACAGATAGCCCATTGTGTAGCTTTGTGCTTAACTTCAAACACAATAGGTTCAAAATTATAAATAAATAAAACTTTTGTTTCATCAGGACGATACGACAGATCTCGTCTATTGTTCCTGTTAATTTAAAGAATATTTTCCTTGGAGTATTTATCTAAAATATACAAATTGAACTAATTGTATAGCTATTACTGTCATTGTTTTGAAAGTTACATTTACAGACTTGTGATATTGAAAGACGATTCTAAAACAAAAGATCTTATATCACAGAGACGAATCTCTCAAGCCTAATCACAGCAGTAGGTTTGATAGAAAACAGGTGTACTGCTACAGAACATAAAGATTGCCGTATAAAGAGCATCTGCGTGTAAACACATACGATGACAAAACCTTATCGAAACGTTGTACATTTGCAGTTATGTTAAACGTATATTAAATTTTTTCTTCGTTACCCATTCAAGCCGTGTCTAACCATTATTAGTCTCAAAGTGGGTTCCTCGTCATCGAATTTAATGTTCTTGCTCTTTACACGAGGAATAGCTATCAGTGAGACAACTTTCACACTTTTGGTTTATCTGTTTGATAAACATATTAATTTTCTATACGATTAATGGGGTTTATTGAAAGTATAATCTGTGACTTAAAGGCCTAATTTTATTCATTGATTGGCTGCACTCTCTGCTGTGGACTGCAGTTTCGCCTATTCAAGGTTCATACGCACCACCTTTATAAGAGACCTAACTGTATTTCTTTGATTTGCTGACCCAAGCTGTGCCGATGAGCCTTGAATATTTATATATAATCATAAAACAGTTGGTCCGCTGTATAATATCGAATAATAAATAAGGCGCAATGTCAAAACAGTATTCATATAAATAAATGAGTGTAGGTTACTATATGTTGAGTTAATAAAGATTCAAACACACCCATAATTCTTACAGATTTCTCTTCTTTTTCGATTTCAATAAGTGTCCTCGTTTTAAATTATTATGACTATCTTAGTTATTTTCAATATTACAAAGAGAACCGATTTTTAGCTTTGACTTTGCTGACGCAGTTAGATTTTTTTTTTTTAGTTTGAGAAGCTAAGCTGTTTTTGAGTAACGTACTATGTGTTAATTCGAACATTATCAATTTCGTGTTGAGTTAATTAGTGATAAGTTCGTTATTAAATCAGTAGGCGAGTTGACAAGGTACTGTGTTATCAATCAATTAATGAGAGTATTAGTCGGCTAGTTTTAAGGTCTGTGGTTGTTACGATGGGGAAAACATGTGTACTTGAGAATGATCGCACCAGTAAAAAGCTTTATCTTGTAATATGATAATAATTAGAACATCGAAAACTTGGCTATAAGTTCCAATGCTATCATTGCTTTCAATAGATATGCTTTTAAGGTCCAGCTTTCATATACCCAAGTAATGAGATTGATCTTTAACTTTGATTTCTTTATTCGGAAAAGTTTGATCATGCAGTATTTTCATGATGGTCATTATATAGATAATTTAAGATATTAAATGACTTTGACCTTTAAAAATAAATATTAGTTTTAATGCTAGATGTTACGCATTGAATAAAAGTTTGTTAAAGTTTCAGATCAAGTTTCGAGATGCGCATTAATAAAACTAAAATCTAGTAACCACGGAAACTATTAAGAAGAAATTTTTGTTTGTTTGTTTTGAATTTCACGCAAAGCTACACTAGGGCTATCTACACTAGCCGTCCCTAATTTAGCAGTGTAAGACTAGAAGGAAGGAAGCTGGTCATCTCCACCCACTGACAACTCTTGGGTTACTCTTTTACCAACGAATAATGGGATTGACCGTCACATTATAACGCCCCCACGGGTGAAAGGGCGAGCATGTTTGGTGGGATGCGGATTCGAACCCGCGACCCTCAGATTGTGAGTCGAGCGCCTTAACCACCTGGCCATGCCGGGCCAAGAAGAAAGGTCTCTTACTTTTACGTCAAAGGTTGTTTATCTCTATGTATTGGGACATAAAGTCCTGCTGATAGATTGTTTTCTGTTCATAAATTTGATTAAAACCTTATTGTTGGATAGCTCGTCCAGAATTGAAGTTTCATAAGCAATTATATTTATTCTTTTTTCTCTCTCTCAAACCCTGAATTTCTAACACTTGAAACTAAAAAAATAAGTAAAAATAAAATCCAGTAAACCACTAACGTTTACAGAACTATAATTATATTTGCGGATCAACGATTCTTTAACTTAAAGTTTTGAGATATAAAACACTAAATATTCAGTATTTTTATTTACTTTTTTGCTGTTAGCTCGTCCGGAACAAGTGTATTGCAAGCAATATAACAATTACTTACCGTTTTTGTCATACTTAGTGACTTAGCTCTGTATTTACTTACGTTTTTCATCTTAAACACAGTCAATAATATTCCAGTAGAAAAAAGAAACATTGTGCAAAACTTAAACCTTGTAAACATTCGAGGCTGTGGATACTTGAGTAGCATGATGATTTTCTGTTCTTTCTTAAGTCTCTGTATGTTTCAATACTGATACATTTATATATAGAATCCACTTTACTGTCACATCTGGAACATTTTATATATATATAGAAATGTAGAGGGCGCTACGGAAGAGAGAAGACGTTAGAAAGGTTTTTATAAAAACATACGCTCGCGTTTGTTTGTCCGGAACTTTTCTCGCAAGTTTCTCGATCAAATGCTATAAATCTCATATCGTAAGAAAGGCTTTTGTCCGATAAGTACGAATTGCATATCGGCTTTTCCATTCAGAATCATCTTACCTGATTTTTGCTTGGTTAAACTTTTTAATGCAACAGGTATAGTACACGATGGCACAATGTCGTTGTCATCATGTGACGATTGACGTATCCTGGCTTCGATTTCAACTTTAGTTTTTTATTTGCAAAGTATTTCACACAAACAACACTTAACCCGCGTGTATTCCTAAAGAAATTAAAATTACACTAAATACAGTTGCTATAAAGTTACTCGACTTATTTAGGTCTAAAATACGCATGCGCAGTTTGTTCAAAACCATATACTTATCACTTTATGAATACGAATTCAGACGTTTCTGCATATTCAGCTAAGTTTGCCTTCATTGCGACTTTACATTTACTTTATTTTGCAATAATTTAACTACAGTTCATCTTATAAAACACCTTTTAGCTACTTTTTTCTTTATTACGGGTTTTATTCTTCATTTTGTGAGTTTTTTTGTTTCAACTCGTAAAACCCTGCCATACACCAAACGCTCACAGCTGTTTCATACTGTGTACACTATTATAAATACCATCACTATACTTTACTGTTTATTTAAGTGTAATTTTATTTAAAAAGCTACGTCTACGAAAGTTTGTTTGTCTGACCACGTAAATTTTTTCAAATAGACCAGAATTTATCGATCTAATACATAATGCCTGCAAAAAAGCGTAGCTTAAATGCCGTGCTTGAAAATGAAAGAATAAGGAAAATTCAAGCGAAGGGCATGAAAATAACCGCAAGTGTTTTGCGAATCACTGCTATTTTAATATTAATATTATCATTTGTAGTAATTTGGGTTAATTAACAAAAAAACTTGATTTAAGAAGATTAGTAAATAAAACTAGTAGGGTTAAAGCTTTAAATTAGAGCTTAGTAGTGTAATCTGTACTACAACGTTAGATTAGGCTCAGGATGTGTAACGGTACTTTAGGCTTAGATATAATCGAAGTTATTGGTAAACATAAAACAGGTTAAATACATTGTTTTATTATGTAAATACAACCTAACGACTAATTGATTGTCCCTTAATTAGTTTAAATTCGGCTTATAGGTAGGTTATAAATCAGGCTAAATACATATTGTTGTGATAACGTATTGTAATATACTTGATTCTCAAACGTTAGGCTTAATAAGCTACTGGTAGTTAATTTTGAGTATTTATTCCCAGGCTACACATAAACCTGCGACCGATATTCGTGTCGGCTGCCAATACCAATCTCATCTAAAGAATTCCCCGATGTTTTCCGATCGCACCAGTGGTCGAGGCGTCGTACCTGTTCTAAAAAATCATCTTTTCTTATTGTAAAAGCTGTAACTTGAAATAAAATAATAGTCCATAACAGTGTATTATACACTATTTTAGGCATATGTTAACATTGTGATAAATACTGTTGCCACAGGTTAACCCCCTAATGAATAATTGATTTGATATTAGTTACTGTAAACGTTTTTTAAAAATTTAAATCAAAGGAACCAAGTTAATCTCAATTGTCTATTTTGAATAAAATACACTCATTTTATCATAAATATGGGGATGGACTACTCAATGCCTGAAT
>NW_013667775.1:115187-128762 GCF_000517525.1 Limulus polyphemus
GCCCTCGTGTAGCTTTGCGCGAAATTCCAAAAAACAAACAAAAACAAAAACAAACTTTATGGGCAATTATTGAGTGTCATTTTTTTAACTAAGCTATTTTATATCTTATCTCCGTAGGGACTGACATTTTTAAAAATCTGATTTGGGTACAATTGCCCTTGATTTAGAGTTGCTGACCAGAGAAAGGGCAACCAGTCAGTACCCTTGCCACCTACATATGTACTCTTAACTGAATAGTGGGATTGACTATTGAAAATGTGAAGCGTATTTAGCGACATGAGCTATAACCTTTGACCTTCTGTACCACATCCTGGTATGCTAACCATTGGGCCACACTCAGCGTTATAAAAAAAAAAGCAAGAAAAGAAAGAATTAATTTGTATATTATTTTTGCACCCCTTTTCCTAATGTATCAACATTTACTAGATATTTTTATCATTTTTTGCGTGTGATCTCTGAATCATAACTATTGTTACGTCTCCGTTTGTTAATTAATTTTCCGTAAATTCGTTCCGACGAAACTTTAGCGACACAAGTCCTTTCTTAAATAAAACTGGTTTATTCTTTCCGAATACAACTTTACGATATACTTAATTTCAACAGTCGATCTATAACAACGCTATAACTCACGTCTCACGTGGCTAACAATATTTTGTCCGCATACATTCAATTACTCATTTCCTCCCGTCGCTTCGTGGCCGGTCTTATATATACAAGACTACACTATATCTAGAAAGATCACGAGATTTAAGGAAAAGGCGTGAAAGTTCGAGAATGACGTGGCGTGATACTAGTCACGTGACCTCGATGTCATAACACTATAAAAGGAAAGATAAGCAAATGACACTCAATAATTGCCCATAAAGAACGATACTGTAAAGTCTTAAATTTAACCATAGTTACTGCCATAACTCCAAATTCAGGCATTGAGTAGTCCATCCCCATATTTATGATAAAATGAGTGTATTTTATTCAAAATTCTATGTACAAATACGTTTTCTGAAGTAACTACAGATTTTAATTTTTCGGCAAGATAGCTTGAAATAATTCATAAATGCAATTTTTTGTGCCGATACTTAGATTATACGCTTTCAGAAACTTGTATTTAGTATTTCAGTGATAGAAATATTTCAAGCATTTTTATGACTATTTCACAGTTTGTTTGAATATATACATTGATGTTTAAACATTTGCTAAGAATTTAAATAATTACTTTAATAACCTCAGCAGAACAATACATCACGAAAAATAAATAGTAAAACTCCGTTAGGTGACCGTATTGCCTTCAACATGGTGATGTCATCATGTTTGCACCGTTTAGTATTTAAAATGTTAAATTTTGTAATTGTAGTATAATTCATAGAAGTGGAAATTTAACCTTAAACATGTTAGTATAACTAGAAACAAACATGCCATAATTTATTTAATTCAAATGCATTACTGATAAATATGTTAAATGTTCGGAAAATAGTTAAGCATATTAATTTTAAAGAACTTAGATAAGACTTGTACTGTTGTAGTTAAATTGTGTTTGAAAATCATTTAAAAGTAAAACATTTACTGATGATTTAGTAAATTCTAAATGTGATTTCGCCAACTTTGTAATGTTTGCATTTAACGTTTTAAGTTTAACTAAGGGTCATGTTCAGTACTGTTCTTTTATTGCACTTAATACTCATACTTTCAAGTTAAAGCTTAAAATTTAAATACTTGTGTATATCTTCTACTCTAGCAGTACTCGTACTAGTAGTATAATATTAATAGTAGAACTTAAACGAAAGTAGATCAAGCCTAAAGCAAGTATAATTTCTAAATATAAAAGAAATGACTTGTAATATTCCTACTGATATAATGAGAAAGACTAAGAGTTGGTGTTTCACTTATTAGTATGTTAGATGTCATATAACTTGTAAGAAAATTTTCTCCACAGTTACTTTTAAGTCGATTTAATTTCTTGTGAACAAAAAATATTATAATAATCATTTGCATATTAAAGGACATTATACACTATTTTCATATCATTACAAACTTTTTCTTTAGTAAAAGAAATCCACATTATTATTTCAGGAAGTGTTTTGCTGTGCTCACTGGCTAAAAAATATTATGTTTCTGTGGTGTATATAAAAAAAAAAAAACTTGTAAATATTACCTGAAGTTTACAAAGACATTCACTTGAAATTTTGGGAACACCAACCATGTTTACCAAGTTGAAGAAAAGACTAGAAGAAGAAAATACTGGTGAATTGCTGAAAGGATTGACAGTTACTGGTTCAACCAATTACATCCCAGCACTTAGCAGTTTCATATCAGGATCAGCAAGTAACTTGTCAGCAGTTGGAAAAATATCAGCATCTTTGGCCAGTTCTACAGCTGCACGTAGTCGCAGGGCATCAGGTTTGTTTGTTTTTAATACCCAAAATTGGTTCATCTTTTCCTGGTAACACATTATGTTGAATCATTCCTTTGGTTTCAGCTCTTGTTTTATAAAAATTAAGATAACAAACCACGTGTTTTACCTGATTTTTCTTTACTAGTACATAAACAGTCTGTTGTAATTTCAGCAAGAAGAGTGTCATGAGATATTCAGAAGTGTACTTCTTGTAAAGGAATTTCAAAAATACACATACATGGGCTATAAAAATGCCTTTTTGAAACAACCATGTAAATTGAAGGAGAGCATTAAACTTTTTTATTGTTAGAACTGTTTCATTAGAAACCAAAATGGTATCGTTGAATATCTCCTTTGTGGAAGAGGAAGCATTTAAATATGTACAATGAGGCCATAAAATATATTTTTTTTACTGTTGTACTTGCATAGCAGAGTTTATTTAAAAACTTTACCCTAATAAAGACAACTAAAATATTTTGTGTTGTTCAGGCTAACATTCACTTTTCTTTGTCCAGGATGTTGGCTTTGCTTCTTTTAATTACAGAAAATGCCAAACTAATGGGTGAAATAGTTTATTTACATAGGATAACTGAAGTTGGTTTAATGTATTTCCCTGACAGAGTGACAAATTTAGGTTACTTAAATTAATATATAATTTTAGTTCATTAACCTTAACTGAGAACTCGTAATTATTCATATATCCTAAACTCTGAGATTTTAATTCTTTTCTTTAGCTTCAGAAAGCAGCTCTCCTAAAATTGCCTGTGTTTCTTTAAATCACAACCAGTCAGCATCACCAGGAAATAAGTTATCAAATAACTCTAAAAGGACAAGAAGATCCAACTCGGAGCTAGTATCTCTTCAAGGGGCTACATCTAACAAAGGAACATCTATCATGGTAACATACAGGCTGAAAACCAATAAGTATGGTTGAAACAGGTGGTTATTCATAGATTATGGAAGTGTGTGTGTGAAGTATTTCTGTACCACTTATATCAAACTGATTTGAATCGGACAAATTTTCATTACCTTTTTGGGATTCTAATCTGCTCTTCATGACTATTCTTAATTATATATTACATCTGCTGTTTTTCTTACAGTTTAAAAAAATACTACTTAACTCATTAAAATAAAATAATGATGTAAAACTGTAAGAGAGTGTTTCTTGAGTTAATGTGCATCACCTTCAAATATCCATCATGACTGTAGTATTTTCATGCTTAATTTCAAACGTGGGATGGCAACAAAACTTTGGGAGTCACATTTCAGCCATGATGTATTAATGTGGGAACAACTATTCCCACCTTCATTTGGATAACACCTTGTTGTACATTCTCATTTGAGCGGATGTTGCTTAACACTTAGCAACTTAACATTCCATCCAGTTTTATTACAAAGAAATGATGAACAATGGAGAATAACATAGTCCTGACTAACACAGTGATTACTGCAGTATGTTTACATCTATGAACATAAAATTATCCCATCTGGTTTCATAGATTTTGTATCACTCTCTCATGTAAAATGTTCTAAGCTATTGAAATCTGTAAGTGGAACTGCATGGAATACTAGTTCAGGTTTCAAGTCTTGGATGGTGCTACTTTACAATCTGTTAAAGGTGGTGACATTCGTACATTGACCTGCCCTTAGTGAGAGGGTTAAGTTAATGACAAATTTTCCTTAAATTTCTTTTTTTTCTTACTTTAAGAGCAAAAATTTCAAAGATATGTCTTCCCCAAAGGTCAATGCAGTCAAGTTATTTCGGAACTAATATTTGATTCTTTACTTATGAAATGTAGCTTTAAACTTAAAGCAGTTATTGAAGAAGTTACAGGATTTCCTCTAGTTCCAAAGATTCTGCAAATTGCTTTACTAATATTTTTTTCTTGATAAGAATTTCTATTATTGTTTATTTAATTAATTACTTTATTTGGTGTGCTTATTTTCTTTTCATTCTTCTTTCATCCTCTTACACCTGAAATGTTTGTTACCACTTTGTTATGATCCAAAATACAATGTGCATACTTATATGTTTTCAGGGTGGGACACCTGAACATCATCATGATTTCATTGAAGATCACAAGCTTTATGTGTTTTTCACTCCCATTTCATTCTTACATTTAGTTTTTTAACTTTGCATTACTGACCCTTCCCTGTAAGTTAATCACTAAATAAAGTAAAAGTAAAGACTTTAAAATGTAACCAAAAATGTAATGTTTTTAAACTTGTAGTTTATACAAATTATGTGAAATTTCATTTGTAATAATATAACATGAAATGTAACATTGTGTAATTTAAGAAAACCTTAAGTATTGATAAAGGTAAATTTTTAAGATTACATTTCTATTTTCATAGTAGCTTATGAGTTAATTTCTCATAGATTAATTGGAAAGCAAGAGACTCAATAAAAGCCCTTTTTTTTTTGAGGGGGTCTTCATTCTTTCACAGGTAAATTGAGAATAAGTAGCAACTGTGAAACAAGAAAGTCTAAAGATGTTAACTTTCATTGTTTAGGTCACCTTTGGGGTATGGGTTCAGTATCGGGTTCCTTACCTTAGGATGGGTATTGAGTTGTTGGAAAGAGCTCAGATCTTTGTTGTTTAATTTTAACAAACAGTTGTATAATACCTGCGATTGAAAGGTTGTCATACGAGGGCAGGTTAAGATCTCTGAAATTGTTTTCTATTTGAAAAAAGTATAGTTAGATGGAATCCGAATGAATTGTTTAAGATTGTGGGAAATTGATAATGTTTACACACTATTTTTTTTATTTTTTTTTAACTTATTGGTGAAAATGGTAGGACTAGGGAACACAAATGTAAATTTTGGCAGGGTAGATGTCTTATTCAGCTAAGACAGTTTTATTTGTCTAAAAGGATACCTGGGTTTTGGAATGGGTTGCCTTCAGATGTGGTGGATGCATTAAGTTTTAGGAAAAGCTTCATAAATATTTGAATGATAAAGGCTGGCTTTGAGGTTGTTTTTTTTCAAGTGTAGTTGTTGGGATGGCCTAGTTGACCCAACAGGTCTATTGTTCGTAAATTTTATGTTTATATTTTAAAATGATCTAGTTGTTGGGTTTCTTGTTTTCGTAACTTATTTGTTTTTTTTTAACCCGAAGTATTTCTTTGTATCATTAGTTATAAAAGATGAAGTAAATATTGCGAAATGCTTATTTATTTTTAAATCTGATTTTAAGTTTACTTTTTGCAGAATTATATAATTTACAGAAACTAGAAACATTTTTTAGTTCTATGAGAAACTTTCAGATAAGTATGTTATGAATATCAAGTTATTTAAAACTACGCTGCTACACACATGTGATAAAGGCTAATTTGAACATACAATAGAGCCAATGGTTTTTACGGAGGTTTAATTTCCCTTCTTGTCATTACATTAGTCTTAATTAATTGCCATGTAAGTTCATATAAAGATATTCTTATTCGTCATTATGTTTCTTAACCAACTCAATAGGAGAGAACTATCGGGTAAAAAAAAAGCCTAGTTTGCACAGATACATTTATCCATATGTTATTGAAGTCCCCCCCCCCCTATATATTTTTAAAATAGATAGAAGAAAAATGAAATATAAGTCACTATGTATTATATAAGGTACAGAAATGTAATATGTCAAAATATCAACATTTGTGTTTTTATAATAAATGTTTTGAGACGGCTTGACTGGGTAGTGAAAAAAAACTTTATGATAAATGTACGATGTTTCAATAAGATTTTATCAAAATGTCATACATTTATAATAAAGTTTTTCATTACCAAGTCAAGCCACCTCAAAAATTGTATTTTCTAAAAAAGTGTGTTCCTCATTATCAAGTTTTAATTTGTGTGTCTTGTTAATGATTTCTATTGGAGCATTGGTCAATTTTCTACTTTTTAGGGACATGACTCACAGACTCCAGAAAAGAATATGGGAGCCATCAGAAAAAAAGCTGAGCCAATGAAAGTACTAGAAGCCAAAGTGAAAGGTAATGTAGAGAAAGATTGTAATAAAAAATATTAAAATATTCTTATTATATGACATTATTTAGTAAGCAAAATGTCACTAGAAAAAGTGTAGGTTTTTACATTCAAGAATTTTAAAATAAATAACTTTTGTACAAACATTATAGCACCCTCTCCAGAAGCTCAGTGGTAAGTCAGAAGGCTTATAATGTTAAAAACTGGATTTCGATACTTCTGATGGGCACAGCACAGAGTCCATTGTGTAGCTTTGTGTTTAACTACAACAACAATCAACCTTGTAGTCTAATTTTTATATGCATTTTTAGACAGCCTCCTGACATTTAATCTTAGTTCCGAGTGTTGGGAAAACTTAACTTGGCTTTCTTCACATTGTGGTATTGTACTGCAAGTATCATTTAATCACGATGGTTCAGTGATCCTGAGCAAGAGTTTCATTGTTTCTTCATGCCTAGCATGGCCTAGTGGTTAGGATGCTCGGCTTGCAGTCTGTGGGTCACCGAACACGCTCGCCCTTTCAGCTGTGGGGGCATTATGATGTGACAGTCAATCCCACTGTTCATTAGTGAAAGAGTAGCCCAATAATTGATGGTAGGTGGTGTTGACTAACTGCCTTCCCTCTAGTCTATCACTGGTAAATTAGGGGCAGATAATCCTCATGTAGCTTTGAAAGAAATTCAAACCAAACCATTGTTTCTTCATATATTATTCTATCAATCTAAGTTCATTTGCATTTTTATTTTCTTGCAATTAAATGTAACTCCAATTTGTAGAACTTTTTTTTTTAAAAATCGAAAATATCACATATACCTTTTTTTTTTTTTCTTTGGCATTATTGCAGTAAATCTTAATTGTTTCTGTGCCAAGTTTGAGCCTTTTTTTCTGCTATGATAGCTGTAAACACAATGTGTGAATTTCTCTTGGCTTTTGAGAATTGGATGTAAAATAAGTGTGTGTTGTTGAAAAACTGTTATTAGAAGTGAATTACATCAAACACATTTAGTTTTAAATATATCATGTTTGAAATACTTACAAATTGGAAGAACAATAACTTTTTGAGCTGTCATTGTGATGGTTTCATATTATTCATTTTTAAAACATTGGATGTATTTTTTATTAAGACCTGCATGAACGTCTGGAAAATCAGAAGAAAGAGCACGAAGTAACAACTTTGGAAAAGCTGAAACAGGCTATTTTTGAGAATGATGACAAATGGATTGTTAAACTTCAGGCATTGGAAAAGGTACAGTATAAGGTTATTTCTCCATATATATTAAAAAAAATTCAACATTTTTTGTAACACTGCTCATTTACATCAGCTTGCCCCTCGTGGTTTTCTATTAACATGTTAAAAACATGCAGTATCTAGTCTCGTGTTTAATATTCAGCTTAATCTTTTTTGCATCTTTGCAATTATTATATCAGATTTCCATACATCTTTTTTACACAATGGAAAGAGAATTTAAAAAATATACTGTTTGATAAATAGTCTTTATTTTCTTCACTCTGAGAGTTTTGGTATTTAAAGGCTCAAGATAATATTTTTATTGAAATATGTTCTCTTTTCCCATTAATAGTGTTTTATTATACATATACATAACTTTTAAAGTGCCTATATTGAGTATCATTGTTCCACAACTCTTTTTTTTCATATATATAGATACATTCTCATGCGCTTCAGTGACTGTTTTTTTTCATATTTCATCTGCACCTTACATGATGTCTTCACTTCATGGCATCAGCCTTCCCCACCAACCTCCAAAAAATTATTGTGTGAATCCTTGCTATCTGGCTATAAAAAATATTTTCCTTTATCTACTTTGATACAGTTTCTTGGTAGAATTGTTTGAGTTTTAGCTTTAAGAAATTTTCCTTATGGTTTTAAAGAAAATTAAGTTTTTTGGTAAAGAAAGGGCCTATACACCAAGATTTTCTAAAGAACTGAAGATAGTTATTTGCACAATACAAATATTATGGTTTGATTTATTTCTAGGTTTTCTGTCTCTTTTTTGTTTCTTGTACGTGATGTTAGATATTATCAGGATGGCAAACTGCCCTGTGATATTAGAAATTATCAGGATGGCAAACTGTCCTGTGATATTAGAAATTATCAGGATGGCATTCTGTCCTGTGATATTAGAAATTTATTAGGATGGCACTCTGTCCTGTGATATTAGAAATTATCAGGATGGCACTCTGTCCTGTGATGTTAGACATTTTTGAAAAAATGAAAATGGCACTTTATGAATTATAAACTTTACAAACCTGACTTGCTCAACTTAAAAGTCCTTTGGATTTCTGGCCTTAATTATCTGTTAAAAGATTTGTAGCATTTGAGACTTTGTAATATAGTTAGGTAAATCCTGAAAAACAGAGATATGGATTCAAGAACTGCCCATTCTCAATTTTCACATCAGAAAATGGCCTAGATGTCTTGTTTCCTGTTCCTGAATAAATATTGTGATCGTAAAGGACATTATAAGTCTTTCACTGTTTTTGATTATTTAATAAAAGTAACTTCTGTTCTTAGGTTTCATGTAACTTCATGTAAACATAGCAGTTTTTATACTTTAAAACTTTATAAAAAGTAATTCTCAATTAAATCCTGTGCCATTTAAATAATTGTGTCTTCATTCTTTGTTAAATCTCAACTCGTGGAAGAAAATATTTAATGTCTTGATTTTTCAATCAGTTTCATGTAAATATAACTACTTCTTGTCAAACAACATGTAAACCAGATATTAAGTAAATTTAAAACACAATAAAAAAAGATATATTTTGTGTGAATTTTGCGAAACTATTAAGAGATATATTTTACTATTTATTTGAATTTAGGAAAAGTTGAGGTTGGAAAATAAGTTGCAAGAATGTCAAATTAAACTGGAAAAATTTGTTGAAAAACAAGAAGAAAAGGATGAACAGGATAACTTTCAAAATCAAGAAATAGCCGAAAAACAACACCTGGTAATTCGTGTATTTTATTTGAACTTTTTGATAAATGTAATAATATTTTAAACATTCTTTAATCGATCTTCAGACAACTACACACACACACAAATCATGAAGTTGAATACATTGTGGATGCTAAAGATGTTTATTTCAGATTCTCCCAGATTCCTTGATTAAACAAAACAATTGAAATTCTAAATGGAAGCCTTTGGAGAAAATATGACTTTAGTGGTGTTCAATTATTCGATTTTCATGAACATTTTTCTTTAATTCCTAAAATCAATGGTATCGTAAGTTCTATGTTTTGCGACTGCTTTTTAAAAAAATTCATAAAATAAACATTATATTCTGCTCTCACAAGTAAACCAGGTTTTCTTAGCACAGTTGGTGTTGTTGAAAAATAAACATTATATTCTGCTCTCACAAGTAAATCAGGTTTTGTTAGCACAGTTGGTGTTGTTGAAAAATAAACATTATATTCTGCTCTCACAAGTAAACCAGGTTTTGTTAGCACAGTTGGTGTTGTTGAAAAATAAACATTATATTCTGCTCTCACAAGTAAACCAGGTTTTCTTAGCACAGTTGGTGTTGTTGAAAATTAAAAATTTTATTCTGCTCTCACAAGTAAACCAGATTTTGTTAGCACAGTTGGTGTTGTTGAAAAATAAACATTATATTCTGCTCTCACAAGTAAACCAGATTTTGTTAGCACAGTTGGTGTTGTTGAAAAATAAACATTATATTCTGCTCTCACAAGTAAACCAGGTTTTGTTAGCACAGTTGGTGTTTTTGAAAAATTATGCTTACACTCTAATTATGCTTCATTTGAATTTTTTATTTTACGTGTAGTTAACTATTGTTGGAAACCAGAAACAGGTTATAGTGCAGAAAGCTTCTTATTTCTCAAATAATTATTTACTCACCTAAACCTGCTTTCTAAAGATGTACCGTAAAGTTCCATATGTAATTATTTACTCGCCTAAAATATGGAACTTTAAGGTACATCTTTAGAAAGCAGGGAAGCAATTAAGTACGATACTGAGTAAAAGGTAAAAAATACATAGCATTAATAATGGTGAGTTAATCCACCTAGCTGATGAATTTTCTTATAGATTCTCATTCTTTAATAAAGTCTTTACTTACAGAAAATAAAATTTTAACATTTATGATGGTATATCTGAAAATGATTTGGTGAGTTTTGAAAAAATAACTTTGTAAGTTTTATTATTGTTTTTTATTAAAAATGTAGGTGGCCCAATAATTTATGTGCTGGCTATGTATCGGATGGTCCAAGGTTTGATCCATGATATGTGGCTGAACATGTGGGGTATTAATACTATTGACTTAATGATTCTCCTAAGTTATGTGATAAAAACAAATCCATGAACGTTCAAGCAGAAGTTTTGTTATTAATAGGCCTAACATGGCCAGGTGGTTATGGGGCGCTCAACTCGCAACCTGAGGGTCGCGGGTTTGAATCCCCATCCCACCAAACATGCTCGACCTTTCTGCCATGGGACGTTATAATGTGACGGTCAATCCCACTATTCATTGATAAAAGAGTAGTCCAAGAGTTGGCGGTGGTTTCTAGCTGCCTTCCCTCTAGTCTTTCACTGCTAAATTAGGGATGGCTATTCCTGAACCTTAGTGAGTCTTGGACTCAAATCAAGAGTTTAATCCATGTGTTGTATAATGTACTGTTCAAGTTGAAAATACCAATAGTATCAAAAGGAACTTCAAAATATAGAATTTTTGGTAAAGTCTATAAAAATCTTGAAGATTCAAGCATTTAAAGTACTTTTTTTAAGATATGAGTTGTATTATTTAGACGTTGTCAGAATTGTTTAATAAAATTATTTAAAATGTAAGTTTTAATAGGTTCAGTATCTGATTCTTATTGACATGTTCTATCTAACATTTAGTTGCTGATTAGCTACCAACACGTGAAAGAATTGGAGGAAAAACTGAAAAGGCAGAATGAAGAAATGAGCCAAACGGACAAAAAGGTTAAGGAAATGGAAGATAGGATCGAGCAACTTCAAGCCCAAATAGAGAAAAATGAAGAAGAATTGAGCAGAGTTTGGATAATTGAACATGATAAAGCAGAACTGGAGCTTGAAGTTGATCAGCTCAAACATGAAGCACTTCAGGTGAGGGAATATATTTTTAATGAAATCATATTTGATTCTATTTGACTGCTGTATTTTGTTATTTTACAAGAATAATCAATGAAGACAAAGATTCTATCTTCGGTAATTTTTTTTGACTAATTATTTTCTTTCCCTTACATCAAGTACAGTTATTTTTTGTTTAACCCTACATGCACAGATGGGGTCAAATTGTGCATGCCATGATGTTTTATAGTTATATTCAAAATTTAATTTAAAAACTTTATTATTAATTTATTTCGGTAAACTTGGTATCAAAACGTAGTTTGATTTGAATATTATTATTATGTGAAATAATTTCTTAACTTCATAGGGAAATATTCAAATAGATTTTCAATATTCACTTCTCTGTATCACATGATGCTTCTTCACCCCAGGGTACTCATTTTAGATCTGAAAAATATTGCTAAAATGTAATATAAATTTAAAGTCTTCAGTTTGCTAGTGTTAGTGAGATATAAACCGAAAAGTCAAACCCACACACCATACTCTCTTATCACATTCTGTCTTTCAGAAAATGTCGGTAATTTGTTTTGACATTTGCTTTTGAATTATTTACGAAGAGAATATTTTAATATTTTTATTTTCCAGGTAAAGTTAACTCGTTCTTATGACAGTTTTTCAGTTAATTGGTCTACAGTTTCATTGTTGTTATTGCCAAGATCATTTCAACTAGATGGGGAATTATTTGGTCTACAGTTTCATTGTTGTTATTGCCAAGATCATTTCAACTAGATACGGAATTATTTGGTCTACAGTTTCATTGTTGTTATTGCCAAGATCATTTCAACTAGATGGGGAATTATTTCATCTACAGTTTCATTGTTGTTATTGCCAAGATCATTTCAACTAGATACGGAATTATTTGGTCTACAGTTTCAGTGTTGTTATTGCCAAGATCATTTCAAGTAGATGGGGAATTATTTGGTCTACAGTTTCATTGTTGTTATTGCCAAGATAATTTCAACTAAATAGGGAATTATTTCATCTACAGTTTCATTGTTGTTATTGCCAAGATCATTTCAACTAGATACAGAATTATTTCAATGCACATATAGCTTAGTTAGAAAGCCAGTTAAATTATAATAATTTTAGAATATTGTTTTGTTACATGTCAGTAGTTTCTTTTAAATTACATATTTGAAATAAATATTGTATTTACTACCAACATTGTTACAATCTAAGCAAGTAACTTGTTTAAACACATCTTGTCTATGTATATAGTACAGTGCAGTGTATTTATTTGTTGTCATTTTCAGCCCTAACATTTTACTAAGGTATGCTTTACTAGTCAATCTATTTGACATGTATCTAATAAATGTATTTGTTGTTTTTGGCATTTTTCAAAAGGCTATATTAGATAATGCAAATGAAAAGTATAAGGGAATTAGCAACGTGTTATTCTACTTTATACTTTGAAAAATATCTGTATTTTCAAATGCACATACTCAGTACATGTCACGAGAAATATCATCAGTTATATTTTTTCGTTAATGCAACTGATATGTATACTAACTGAACCCATGGAATATTAGGTCTGTGATTTGGTGGTGTTAATTTTGTACATGTAGACAAGCAGTATTCTAGAAGCGAAAGACAGCCATATTGTTCATGTAGAAGAAAGAGTAGCTGTTTTGGAGAAAAGGCTTGAAGATTCATCCCTCCCCGATGACGAAAAAGTGCGAGCTTATCTATCAGAGGTAAAAATAATTTTCAGAAAATAAGTAAGCTATCAAATATAGTCATAAAACTTTTAGTGTTTTATAAGTTTCTTGATGAATGAGAAACCAGTTTGAACTTTAAAATAAATATTTTTTGTGGGCAAGTAAAAAGTGATTATTGTCATGTTAGGCCTACTTTCTGTAGAAGCATGTGCATTGGTCATATCCATGATGTGTAACGGTGTCTTCTTCTGTAGCCTTTCCCGTATCTATACGGGGTCGCTATTTTTGACAGCACGTTTCCACTCTCCTCGGTCTTCATATTCGTCCCCAACAAGGCCTTTCTCTCTAATATCTCCATCCACGCAATCCTTCCATCTTCTCCTTGGTCTTCCTCTCTTCCTTCTCCCCTCCACCTCCATATCCAAAA
>NW_013667775.1:129762-131250 GCF_000517525.1 Limulus polyphemus
CTCAACATTTTACATTCTACGGCTACCTCTAATTTCTTCTCTTGAGCCTTTTTGATGGGCCAGGCTTCCGCTTCGTACATCATCGCAGGTCTCACAACGGTTTTATAGACCTTTCCTTTCACCCTTGCACTGATCTTATTGTTGCATAGCACTCCCGACGCATTTTTCCAATTTCTCCATCCCGACTGGATTCTATGTGTAACGGTGTAATATGATTTAATTCTTTGTTTCATGTTTTCTCTACCCTAACATTAAATGTACAAAAATCATCAATGCAAGTGATTAAAAGATTATACTTATCTTAACACTTTCAGCTATCAACCTTTTTCACATGTTTTTTCTGTAATTTCATGTTTTTATTGCCATACTTTGTACCACTGAAATAATCATCTTTATGTTAAAAGCAATAAATCACAGCAAGAGCTCTATAGCTATTTCTGGCACAGCTAACATATCTATTGTCATGTTTGGTACAAGCACTAAAACTAGTGAAAATTTAGATGTTTTATTTTACTGAAGTGTTGTTAGGCTAAGCTGAGAAGCTTAAAACATTTTACATTTTATTTACTTTTTTAAATATTTAACAGTAAGTAAAACAATGCACATAAAAAACGAGAATTCCTTCTACTCACTGTGTATTCTGGCTTTTTTCACTTGAGTAAACATTTTTAATGAATTCCTCTAAGCCATGTTTACTTTCACAAACTTAGGTATCCAAAAAAAACAAAAATTGTATATTTTTCAAATATTCTTTTTTAGAACAAAAAAAATATCAGGCACTAGAATAGAATATTGTAAAACTACAGCCTGTAATTATAATTTGTGTTTCTAATTGGTTGGAAAGTGCAGCAGCCTATTTCAGAAGTTAGAAAATTCTGAAGAATGAGATTTCTTTTCAATATTTAAAAAAACAATCAAAACATTAAAATGTGGTTAATATAAACATTTTAATTACTACATTTTCATGCCCAGTTTATAGACATACTTTGATAATAAAGTTGTTTGATTAAATTTTGGATGTAACACTGTAAAAATGAAATACATACTTTTACCTGGTCATTTAGGAGTTAATTAATGCAATATCCTATGAAACCTAATTATATAATTGTAGTTTTAGTTTTAATCAGGGTGTTTTATATATGATGTTAATGACTGTATCTAATTATTAAGTGATAAAAAATTATTGTTTTTCAGACAATTTAACCAAAAAGAATAAATATAAAACTATCTCTTTAACAAGCTTTAGTTTTTCTGTTGTTTTTTTAAATAAGCAAAGTTATAAAAGTATTAAATAACATTAGACATCTGCAAACTGATAGTGTTGTGTTAACAGTGTGTTATTTCTATCTTTCTGATTGTTACAGTGTGTTATTTCTATCTATCTGATTGTTACAGTGTGTTATTTCTATCTATCTGATTGTTACAGTGTGTTATTTCTATCTATCTGATTGTAACAGTGTGTTATTTCTATCTATCTGATTGTAACAA